>NW_027590584.1:95000-112500 GCF_964213995.1 Mustelus asterias
ACACAGTGATACACTCTGACACACACACAGTGACACACACTGACCCACACACATAGTGATACACACTGACACACACACACACAGTGATACACACTGACACACACACACACACACACAGTGATACACACTGACACACACACAGTGACACACACTGACCCACACACACAGTGATACACACTGACACACACACACACACACACAGTGATACACACTGACACACACACACAATGACACACACTGACACACACACAGTGATACACACTGACACACACACACACACACAGTGACACTGTCCCTCACACACGCAGTGATACACACTGACACACACACACAGTGATACACACTGACCCACACACACACACAGTGATACACATTGACACACATACACAGTGATACACATTGACACACACACACACAGTGTGATACACACTGACGCACACACACACACAGTGATACACACTGACACACACACACAGTGATACACACTGACACACACAGTGATACGCACTGGCACACACACACACACACAGTGATACACACTGACACACACACACACACCCAGTGACACACACAGTGATACACGCTGACACACACACACAGTGATACATACTGACACACACAGTGACACACACTGACCCACACACACACACACAGTGATACACACTGACCCACACACACACACACACACAATGATGCACACTGACACACACACTCACACACAAAGTGACACACACACACACACAGTGACACTGTCGCTCACACAAGCAGTGATACACACAGACACACACACACACGCAGTGATACACACTGACACCCACACACACACACACGCAGTGATACACACTGACACACACACACACACACTCACACAGTGATACACACTGACACACACACACACGCCCAGTGATACACAATGACACACACACACACAGTGATACACACTGACCCACACACACAGTGATACACACTGACACACACACACAGTGATACACACTGACACACACACACTCAGTGACACACAGTGACACACACACAGTGATACACACTGACACACACACTCAGTGACACACGGTGACACACACACAGTGATACACACTGACACACACACACACTCAGTGATAAACACTGAACCATACACACACACAGTGATGCACACTGACACACACAGTGATGCACACTGACACACACACTCACACACACAGTGATACACACACAGTGATACACACTGAGACACACACACACAGTGATACACACTGACACATACACACACAGTGATAAACACTGACACACACACACAGTGATACACACTGACACACATACACAGTGATACACACTGACACACACACAGTGACACACACTGACCCACACACACAGTGATACACACTGACACACACACACACACACAGTGATACACACTGAACCATACACACACACAGTGATGCACACTGACACACACAGTGATGCACACTGACACACACACTCACACACACAGTGATACACACTGACACACACACTCAGTGACACACACACAGTGATACACACTGAGACACACACACACAGTGATACACACTGACACATACACACACAGTGATACACACTGACACACACACAGTGATACACACTGACACACACACACACAGTGATACACACTGACACACACACAGTGACACACACTGACCCACACACACAGTGATACACACTGACACACACACACACACACAGTGATACACACTGACACACACACACAGTGACACACACTGACACACACACAGTGATACACACTGACACACACACACTCACACACACAGTGATACACACTGACACACACACACTCAGTGACACACACACAGTGATACACACTGAGACACACACACACAGTGATACACACTGACACACACACACAGTGATACACACTGACACACACACACACACACACAGTGATACACACTGACACACACACAGTGACACACACTAACCCACACACACACACACACACACAGTGATACACACTGACACACACACAGTGAAACACACTGACCCACACACAGAGTGATACACACTGACACACACACACACAGTGATACACACTGACACACACACACACACACACACACACACACACACAGTGATACACACTGACACACACACACAGTGACACACACTGACACACACACAGTGATACACACTGACACACAAACACACACACACACACACACACACACAGTGACACTGTCCCTCACACACGCAGTGATACACACTGACACACACACACACAGTGATACACACTGACACACACACACACACACAGTGATACACACTGAAACACACACACAGTGACACACACTGACACACACAGTGATACGCACTGGCACACACACACACAGTGATACACACTGACACACACACAGTGATACACACTGACACACACACAGTGACACACACTAACCCACACACACACACATACACACAGTGATACACACTGACACACACACAGTGAAACACACTGACCCACACACAGGGTGATACACACTGACACACACACACACACAGCGATACACACTGACACACACACACACACACACAGCGATACACACTGACACACACACACACACAGTGATACACACTGACACACACACACACAGTGATACACACTGACACACACACAGTGACACACACTGACCCACACACACAGTGATACACACTGACACACACACACACACACACACAGTGATGCACACTGACACACACACACAGTGACACACACTGACACACACACAGTGATACACACTGACACACACACACACACACACAGTGACACTGTCCCTCACACACGCAGTGATACACACTGACACACACACACAGTGATACACACTGACCCACACGCACACACACAGTGATACACACTGACACACACAAACAGTGATACACACTGTCACACACACTGATACGCACTGGCACACACACACACACACACAGTGATACACATTGACACACACACAGTGATACACATTGACACACACACAGTGATACACATTGACACATACACACACAGTGATACACACTGACACACACACAGTGATACACATTGACACATACACACATACACACAGTGATACACACTGACACACACACACACAGTGACACACACTGACACACACGCACAGTGATACACACTGACACACACACACACAGTGATACACTCTGACACACACACAGTGACACACACTGACCCACACACATAGTGATACACACTGACACACACACACACAGTGATACACACTGACACACACACACACACACACAGTGATACACACTGACACACACACAGTGACACGCACTGACACACACCCAGTGATACACATTGACACATACACACATACACACAGTGATACACACTGACACACACACACACACAGTGACACACACTGACCCACACACACAGTGATACACACTGACACACACACACACACACACACACACACAGTGATACACTCTGACACACACACAGTGACACACACTGACCCACACACATAGTGATACACACTGACACACACACACACAGTGATACACACTGACACACACACACACACAGTGATACACACTGACACACACACCGTGACACACACTGACCCACACACACAGTGATACACACTGACACACACACACACACACAGTGATACACACTGACACACACACACACAATGACACACACTGACACACACACAGTGATACACACTGACACACACACACACACACAGTGACACTGTCCCTCACACACGCAGTGATACACACTGACACACACACACAGTGATACACACTGACCCACACACACACACAGTGATACACATTGACACACATACACAGTGATACACATTGACACACACACACACAGTGTGATACACACTGACGCACACACACACACAGTGATACACACTGACACACACACACAGTGATACACACTGACACACACAGTGATACGCACTGGCACACACACACACACACACAGTGATACACACTGACACACACACACACACCCAGTGACACACACAGTGATACACGCTGACACACACACACAGTGATACATACTGACACACACAGTGACACACACTGACCCACACACACAGTGATACACACTGACCCACACACACACACACAGTGATACACACTGACCCACACACACACACACACAGTGATACACATTGACACATACACACACACACAGTGATACACACTGACACACACACACACAGTGATACACACTGACACACACACACACCCAGTGACACACACAGTGATACACACTGACACACACACACAGTGATACATACTGACACACACAGTGACACACACTGACCCACACACACACACACAGTGATACACACTGACCCACACACACACACACAGTGATGCACACTGACACACACACTCACACACAAAGCTACACGCACACATTGATACACACTGACACACACACACACACACAGTTACACTGTCGCTCACACACGCAGTGATACACATTGACACACAAACACACACACACAGTGATACACACTGACACACACAGTGACACGCACTGACACACACACACACAGAGTGATACACACTGACCCACACACACACACACACACAGTGATACACACTGACACACACACACTCAGTGACACACACACAGTGATACACACTGAGACACACACACACAGTGATACACACTGACACATACACACACAGTGATAAACACTGACACACACACACAGTGATACACACTGACACACATACACAGTGATACACACTGACACACACACAGTGACACACACTGACCCACACACACAGTGATACACACTGACACACACACACACACACACAGTGATACACACTGAACCATACACACACACAGTGATGCACACTGACACACACAGTGATGCACACTGACACACACACTCACACACACAGTGATACACACTGACACACACACTCAGTGACACACACACAGTGATACACACTGAGACACACACACACAGTGATACACACTGACACATACACACACAGTGATACACACTGACACACACACAGTGATACACACTGACACACAAACACACAGTGATACACACTGACACACACACAGTGACACACACTGACCCACACACACAGTGATACACACTGACACACACACACACACACAGTGATACACACTGACACACACACACAGTGACACACACTGACACACACACAGTGATACACACTGACACACACACACACACACACACACAGTGACACTGTCCCTCACACACGCAGTGATACACCCTGACACACACACACACAGTGATACACACTGACCCACACATACACACAGTGATACACACTGACACACACACACAGTGACACACACTGACACACACAGTGACACGCACTGGCACACACACACACAGTGATATACACTGACACACACACAGTGATACACACTGACACACACACAGTGACACACACTGACCCACACACATAGTGATACACACTGACACACACACACAGTGATACACACTGACACACACACAGTGATACACACTGCCACACACACAGTGACACACACTGACCCACACACACAGTGATACACACTGACACACACACACACACACACACACACACAGTGATACACACTGACACACACACACAGTGACACACACTGACACACACACAGTGATACACACTGACACACACACACACACACACACACACACACACACAGTGACACTGTCCCTCACACACGCAATGATACACACTGACACACACACACAGTGATACACACTGGCCCACACACACACACAGTGATACACATTGACACACACACACACAGTGATACACATTGACACACACACACACACACAGTGATACACACTGACACACACACACACAGTGATACACACTGACACACACACACAGTGATACACACTGACACACACAGTGATACGCACTGGCACACACACACACACACACAGTGATACACACTGACACACACACAGTGATACACATTAACACGCACACAGTGATACACACTGACACATACACAAACACACAGTGATACTCACTGACACACACACACACACACAGTGATACACACTGACACACACACACACACCCAGTGACACACACAGTGATACACACTGACACACACAGTGACACACACTGACCCACACACACACACAGAGTGATACACACTGACCCACACACACACACATAGTGATGCACAATGACACACACACTCACACTCAAAGTTAAAGACACACATTGATACACACTGACACACACACACACACACAGTTACACTGTCGCTCACACACGCAGTGATACACACTGACACACACAGTGACACGCACTGACACACACACACACACACAGTGATACACACTAACCCACACACAAACACACACAGTGATGCACACTGACACACACACTCACACACAAAGTGACACACACACATTGATACACACTGACACACACACACACACACACACAGTGACACTGTCGTTCACACACGCAGTGATACACACTGACACACACACACACACACACACACAAACACGCAGTGATACATACTGACACACACACACACGCAGTGATACACACTGACACACACACACACACAGTGATACACACTGACACACACACACACGCCCAGTGATACACAATGACACGCACACACACAGTGATACACACTGACCCACACACACAGTGATACACACTGACACACACACACAGTGATACACACTGACACACACACACTCAGTGACACACAGTGACACACACACAGTGATACACACTGACACACACAGTCAGTGACACACAGTGACACACACACAGTGATACACACTGACACACACACACTCAGTGATACACACTGAACCATACACACACACAGTGATGCACACTGACACACACAGTGATGCACACTGACACACACACTCACACACACAGTGATACACACTAACACACACACTCAGTGACACACACACAGTGATACAAACTGAGACACACACACACAGTGATACACACTGACACACACACACAGTGATACACACTGACACACACACACACAGTGATACACACTGACACACACACAGTGACACACACTAACCCACACACACACACACACACAGTGATACACACTGACACACACAAGGTGAAACACACTGACCCACACACAGAGTGATACACACTGACACACACACACACAGTGATACACACTGACACACACACACACACACACACACACACACAGTGATACACACTGACACACACACAGTGACACACACTGACACACACACAGTGATACACACTGACACACACACACACAGTGATACACACTGACACACACAGTGACACGCACTGACACACACACACACACACAGTGATACACACTGACCCACACACACACACACACACACAGTGATGCACACTGACACACACACTCACACACAAAGTGACACACACACATTGATACACACTGACACACACACACACACACAGTGACACTGTCGTTCACACACGCAGTGATACACACTGACACACACACACACACACACGCAGTGATACACACTGACACACACACACACGCAGTGATACACACTGACACACACACACACACAGTGATACACACTGACACACACACACACGCCTAGTGATACACAATGACACGCACACACACAGTGATACACACTGACCCACACACACAGTGATACACACTGACACACACACACAGTGATACACACTGACACACACACACTCAGTGACACACAGTGACACACACACAGTGATGCACACTGACACACACAGTCAGTGACACACAGTGACACACACACAGTGATACACACTGACACACACACACTCAGTGATACACACTGAACCATACACACACACACTGATGCACACTGACACACACAGTGATGCACACTGACACACACACTCACACACACAGTGATACACACTGACACACACACACTCAGTGACACACACACAGTGATACACACTGAGACACACACACACAGTGATACACACTGACACACACACACAGTGATACACACTGACACACACACACACACACACAGTGATACACACTGACACACACACAGTGACACACACTAACCCACACACACACACACACACACAGTGATACACACTGACACACACACAGTGAAACACACTGACCCACACACAGAGTGATACACACTGACACACACACACACAGTGATACACACTGACACACACACACACACACACACACACACACACAGTGATACACACTGACACACACACACAGTGACACACACTGACACACACACAGTGATACACACTGACACACAAACACACACACACACACACACACACAGTGACACTGTCCCTCACACACGCAGTGATACACACTGACACACACACACACAGTGATACACACTGACACACACACACACACACAGTGATACACACTGAAACACACACACAGTGACACACACTGACACACACAGTGATACGCACTGGCACACACACACACAGTGATACACACTGACACACACACAGTGATACACACTGACACACACACAGTGACACACACTAACCCACACACACACACATACACACAGTGATACACACTGACACACACACAGTGAAACACACTGACCCACACACAGGGTGATACACACTGACACACACACACACACAGCGATACACACTGACACACACACACACACACACAGCGATACACACTGACACACACACACACACAGTGATACACACTGACACACACACACACAGTGATACACACTGACACACACACAGTGACACACACTGACCCACACACACAGTGATACACACTGACACACACACACACACACACACAGTGATGCACACTGACACACACACACAGTGACACACACTGACACACACACAGTGATACACACTGACACACACACACACACACACAGTGACACTGTCCCTCACACACGCAGTGATACACACTGACACACACACACAGTGATACACACTGACCCACACGCACACACACAGTGATACACACTGACACACACAAACAGTGATACACACTGTCACACACACTGATACGCACTGGCACACACACACACACACACACACAGTGATACACATTGACACACACACAGTGATACACATTGACACACACACAGTGATACACATTGACACATACACACACAGTGATACACACTGACACACACACAGTGATACACATTGACACATACACACATACACACAGTGATACACACTGACACACACACACACAGTGACACACACTGACACACACGCACAGTGATACACACTGACACACACACACACAGTGATACACTCTGACACACACACAGTGACACACACTGACCCACACACATAGTGATACACACTGACACACACACACACAGTGATACACACTGACACACACACACACACACACAGTGATACACACTGACACACACACAGTGACACGCACTGACACACACCCAGTGATACACATTGACACATACACACATACACACAGTGATACACACTGACACACACACACACACAGTGACACACACTGACCCACACACACAGTGATACACACTGACACACACACACACACACACACACACACAGTGATACACTCTGACACACACACAGTGACACACACTGACCCACACACATAGTGATACACACTGACACACACACACACAGTGATACACACTGACACACACACACACACAGTGATACACACTGACACACACACCGTGACACACACTGACCCACACACACAGTGATACACACTGACACACACACACACACACAGTGATACACACTGACACACACACACACAATGACACACACTGACACACACACAGTGATACACACTGACACACACACACACACACAGTGACACTGTCCCTCACACACGCAGTGATACACACTGACACACACACACAGTGATACACACTGACCCACACACACACACAGTGATACACATTGACACACATACACAGTGATACACATTGACACACACACACACAGTGTGATACACACTGACGCACACACACACACAGTGATACACACTGACACACACACACAGTGATACACACTGACACACACAGTGATACGCACTGGCACACACACACACACACACAGTGATACACACTGACACACACACACACACCCAGTGACACACACAGTGATACACGCTGACACACACACACAGTGATACATACTGACACACACAGTGACACACACTGACCCACACACACAGTGATACACACTGACCCACACACACACACACAGTGATACACACTGACCCACACACACACACACACAGTGATACACATTGACACATACACACACACACAGTGATACACACTGACACACACACACACAGTGATACACACTGACACACACACACACCCAGTGACACACACAGTGATACACACTGACACACACACACAGTGATACATACTGACACACACAGTGACACACACTGACCCACACACACACACACAGTGATACACACTGACCCACACACACACACACAGTGATGCACACTGACACACACACTCACACACAAAGCTACACGCACACATTGATACACACTGACACACACACACACACACACAGTTACACTGTCGCTCACACACGCAGTGATACACATTGACACACAAACACACACACACACACAGTGATACACACTGACACACACAGTGACACGCACTGACACACACACACACAGAGTGATACACACTGACCCACACACACACACACACACAATGATGCACACTGACACACACACTCACACACAAAGTGACACACACACACACACAGTGACACTGTCGCTCACACAAGCAGTGATACACACAGACACACACACACACGCAGTGATACACACTGACACCCACACACACACACACGCAGTGATACACACTGACACACACACACACACACTCACACAGTGATACACACTGACACACACACACACGCCCAGTGATACACAATGACACACACACACACAGTGATACACACTGACCCACACACACAGTGATACACACTGACACACACACACAGTGATACACACTGACACACACACACTCAGTGACACACAGTGACACACACACAGTGATACACACTGACACACACACTCAGTGACACACGGTGACACACACACAGTGATACACACTGACACACACACACACTCAGTGATAAACACTGAACCATACACACACACAGTGATGCACACTGACACACACAGTGATGCACACTGACACACACACTCACACACACAGTGATACACACACAGTGATACACACTGAGACACACACACACAGTGATACACACTGACACATACACACACAGTGATAAACACTGACACACACACACAGTGATACACACTGACACACATACACAGTGATACACACTGACACACACACAGTGACACACACTGACCCACACACACAGTGATACACACTGACACACACACACACACACAGTGATACACACTGAACCATACACACACACAGTGATGCACACTGACACACACAGTGATGCACACTGACACACACACTCACACACACAGTGATACACACTGACACACACACTCAGTGACACACACACAGTGATACACACTGAGACACACACACACAGTGATACACACTGACACATACACACACAGTGATACACACTGACACACACACAGTGATACACACTGACACACACACACACAGTGATACACACTGACACACACACAGTGACACACACTGACCCACACACACAGTGATACACACTGACACACACACACACACACAGTGATACACACTGACACACACACACAGTGACACACACTGACACACACACAGTGATACACACTGACACACACACACTCACACACACAGTGATACACACTGACACACACACACTCAGTGACACACACACAGTGATACACACTGAGACACACACACACAGTGATACACACTGACACACACACACAGTGATACACACTGACACACACACACACACACACAGTGATACACACTGACACACACACAGTGACACACACTAACCCACACACACACACACACACACAGTGATACACACTGACACACACACAGTGAAACACACTGACCCACACACAGAGTGATACACACTGACACACACACACACAGTGATACACACTGACACACACACACACACACACACACACACACACACACACACAGTGATACACACTGACACACACACACAGTGACACACACTGACACACACACAGTGATACACACTGACACACAAACACACACACACACACACACACAGTGACACTGTCCCTCACACACGCAGTGATACACACTGACACACACACACACAGTGATACACACTGACACACACACACACACACAGTGATACACACTGAAACACACACACAGTGACACACACTGACACACACAGTGATACGCACTGGCACACACACACACAGTGATACACACTGACACACACACAGTGATACACACTGACACACACACAGTGACACACACTAACCCACACACACACACATACACACAGTGATACACACTGACACACACACAGTGAAACACACTGACCCACACACAGGGTGATACACACTGACACACACACACACACAGCGATACACACTGACACACACACACACACACACAGCGATACACACTGACACACACACACACACAGTGATACACACTGACACACACACACACAGTGATACACACTGACACACACACAGTGACACACACTGACCCACACACACAGTGATACACACTGACACACACGCACACACACACACAGTGATGCACACTGACACACACACACAGTGACACACACTGACACACACACAGTGATACACACTGACACACACACACACACACACAGTGACACTGTCCCTCACACACGCAGTGATACACACTGACACACACACACAGTGATACACACTGACCCACACGCACACACACAGTGATACACACTGACACACACAAACAGTGATACACACTGTCACACACACTGATACGCACTGGCACACACACACACACACACAGTGATACACATTGACACACACACAGTGATACACATTGACACACACACAGTGATACACATTGACACATACACACACAGTGATACACACTGACACACACACAGTGATACACATTGACACATACACACATACACACAGTGATACACACTGACACACACACACACAGTGACACACACTGACACACACGCACAGTGATACACACTGACACACACACACACAGTGATACACTCTGACACACACACAGTGACACACACTGACCCACACACATAGTGATACACACTGACACACACACACACAGTGATACACACTGACACACACACACACACACACAGTGATACACACTGACACACACACAGTGACACGCACTGACACACACACAGTGATACACATTGACACATACACACATACACACAGTGATACACACTGACACACACACACACACAGTGACACACACTGACCCACACACACAGTGATACACACTGACACACACACACACACACACACACACACAGTGATACACTCTGACACACACACAGTGACACACACTGACCCACACACATAGTGATACACACTGACACACACACACACAGTGATACACACTGACACACACACACACACACACAGTGATACACACTGACACACACACCGTGACACACACTGACCCACACACACAGTGATACACACTGACACACACACACACACACAGTGATACACACTGACACACACACACAATGACACACACTGACACACACACAGTGATACACACTGACACACACACACACACACAGTGACACTGTCCCTCACACACGCAGTGATACACACTGACACACACACACAGTGATACACACTGACCCACACACACACACAGTGATACACATTGACACACATACACAGTGATACACATTGACACACACACACACAGTGTGATACACACTGACGCACACACACACACAGTGATACACACTGACACACACACACAGTGATACACACTGACACACACAGTGATACGCACTGGCACACACACACACACACACACAGTGATACACACTGACACACACACACACACCCAGTGACACACACAGTGATACACGCTGACACACACACACAGTGATACATACTGACACACACAGTGACACACACTGACCCACACACACAGTGATACACACTGACCCACACACACACACACAGTGATACACACTGACCCACACACACACACACACAGTGATACACATTGACACATACACACACACACAGTGATACACACTGACACACACACACACAGTGATACACACTGACACACACACACACCCAGTGACACACACAGTGATACACACTGACACACACACACAGTGATACATACTGACACACACAGTGACACACACTGACCCACACACACACACACAGTGATACACACTGACCCACACACACACACACAGTGATGCACACTGACACACACACTCACACACAAAGCTACACGCACACATTGATACACACTGACACACACACACACACACACAGTTACACTGTCGCTCACACACGCAGTGATACACATTGACACACAAACACACACACACACACAGTGATACACACTGACACACACAGTGACACGCACTGACACACACACACACAGAGTGATACACACTGACCCACACACACACACACACACAATGATGCACACTGACACACACACTCACACACAAAGTGACACACACACACACACAGTGACACTGTCGCTCACACAAGCAGTGATACACACAGACACACACACACACGCAGTGATACACACTGACACCCACACACACACACACGCAGTGATACACACTGACACACACACACACACACTCACACAGTGATACACACTGACACACACACACACGCCCAGTGATACACAATGACACACACACACACAGTGATACACACTGACCCACACACACAGTGATACACACTGACACACACACACAGTGATACACACTGACACACACACACTCAGTGACACACAGTGACACACACACAGTGATACACACTGACACACACACTCAGTGACACACGGTGACACACACACAGTGATACACACTGACACACACACACACTCAGTGATAAACACTGAACCATACACACACACAGTGATGCACACTGACACACACAGTGATGCACACTGACACACACACTCACACACACAGTGATACACACACAGTGATACACACTGAGACACACACACACAGTGATACACACTGACACATACACACACAGTGATAAACACTGACACACACACACAGTGATACACACTGACACACATACACAGTGATACACACTGACACACACACAGTGACACACACTGACCCACACACACAGTGATACACACTGACACACACACACACACACAGTGATACACACTGAACCATACACACACACAGTGATGCACACTGACACACACAGTGATGCACACTGACACACACACTCACACACACAGTGATACACACTGACACACACACTCAGTGACACACACACAGTGATACACACTGAGACACACACACACAGTGATACACACTGACACATACACACACAGTGATACACACTGACACACACACAGTGATACACACTGACACACACACACACAGTGATACACACTGACACACACACAGTGACACACACTGACCCACACACACAGTGATACACACTGACACACACACACACACACAGTGATACACACTGACACACACACACAGTGACACACACTGACACACACACAGTGATACACACTGACACACACACACACACAGTGACACTGTCCCTCACACACGCAGTGATACACCCTGACACACACACACACAGTGATACACACTGACCCACACATACACACAGTGATACACACTGACACACACACACAGTGACACACACTGACACACACAGTGATACGCACTGGCACACACACACACAGTGATATACACTGACACACACACAGTGATACACACTGACACACACACAGTGACACACACTGACCCACACACATAGTGATACACACTGACACACACACACAGTGATACACACTGACACACACACAGTGATACACACTGCCACACACACAGTGACACACACTGACCCACACACACAGTGATACACACTGACACACACACACACACAGTGATACACACTGACACACACACACAGTGACACACACTGACACACACACAGTGATACACACTGACACACACACACACACACACACACACACACACACACAGTGACACTGTCCCTCACACACGCAATGATACACACTGACACACACACACAGTGATACACACTGGCCCACACACACACACAGTGATACACATTGACACACACACACACAGTGATACACATTGACACACACACACACACACAGTGATACACACTGACACACACACACACAGTGATACACACTGACACACACACACAGTGATACACACTGACACACACAGTGATACGCACTGGCACACACACACACACACACAGTGATACACACTGACACACACACAGTGATACACATTGACACGCACACAGTGATACACATTGACACATACACAAACACACAGTGATACTCACTGACACACACACACACACACACACAGTGATACACACTGACACACACACACACACCCAGTGACACACACAGTGATACACACTGACACACACAGTGACACACACTGACCCACACACACACACAGAGTGATACACACTGACCCACACACACACACATAGTGATGCACACTGACACACACACTCACACTCAAAGTTAAAGACACACATTGATACACACTGACACACACACACACACACAGTTACACTGTCGCTCACACACGCAGTGATACACACTGACACACACACACACAGTGATACACACTGACACACACAGTGACACGCACTGACACACACACACACACACAGTGATACACACTGACCCACACACAAACACACACAGTGATGCACACTGACACACACACTCACACACAAAGTGACACACACACATTGATACACACTGACACACACACACACACACACACACAGTGACACTGTCGTTCACACACGCAGTGATACACACTGACACACACACACACACACACACGCAGTGATACACACTGACACACACACACACGCAGTGATACACACTGACACACACACACACACAGTGATACACACTGACACACACACACGCCCAGTGATACACAATGACACGCACACACACAGTGATACACACTGACCCACACACACAGTGATACACACTGACACACACACACAGTGATACACACTGACACACACACACTCAGTGACACACAGTGACACACACACAGTGATACACACTGACACACACAGTCAGTGACACACAGTGACACACACACAGTGATACACACTGACACACACACACTCAGTGATACACACTGAACC
>NW_027590584.1:117500-248000 GCF_964213995.1 Mustelus asterias
ACACTGACACGCACACACACACAATGACACACACTGACACACACACACACTGACAAAAACACACAGTGATACACACTGACACACACTCACACACACAGTGACACACACTGACATGCACACACACAGTGAGACACACACACAGTGATACACACTGACACACACACACAGTGAGACACACTGACACACACACACAGTGAGACACACTGACAAACACACACAGTGATACACACTGACACACACTCACACACACAGTGACACACACTGATACACACACACAGTGATACACACTGACACACACTCACACACACAGTGATACACATTGACACACACACAGTGATACACATTGACACACACACAGTGATACACATTGACACATACACACACAGTGATACACACTGACACACACACAGTGATACACATTGACACATACACACAGTGATACACACTGACACACACACACACACAGTGATACACACTGACACACACGCACAGTGATACACACTGACACACACAGTGATACGCACTGACACACACACACACACAGTGACACACACTGACACACACACACAGTGATACACACTGACACACACACACAGTGACACACACTGACACACACACAGTGATACACACTGACACACACACACAGACAGTGACACTGTCCCTCACACACGCAGTGATACACACTGACACACACACACACAGTGATACACACTGACCCACACACACACACACAGTGATACACACTGACCCACACACACAGTGATACACACTGACACACACACACAGTGATACACACTGACACACACAGTGATACGCACTGACACACACACACACTGTGATACACACTGACACACACACACAGTGACACACACTGACACACACACAGTGATACACACTGACACACACACACACACACACACAGTGACACTGTCCCTCACACACGCAGTGATACACACTGACACACACACATACAGTGATACACACTGACACACACACACAGTGATACACACTGACACACACAGTGACACACACTGACCCACACACACTCAGTGATACACACTGAACCATACACACACACAGTGATGCACACGACACACACACACTCACACACACAGTGATACACACTGACACACACACACAGTGATACACACTGACACACACACACTCAGTGACACACACACAGTGACACACACTGACCCACACACACACAGTGATACACACTGACCCACACACACACACAGTGATGCACACTGACACACACACTCACACACACAGTGACACACACTGACACACACATCGACACTGACCCTCACACACACTGATACACACACACACACAGTGACACACACTGACACACACACACACTGACAAAAACACACAGTGATACACACTGACACACACTCACACACACAGTGACACACACTGACATGCACACACACAGTGAGACACACACACAGTGATACACACTGACACACACACACAGTGAGACACACTGACACACACACACAGTGAGACACACTGACACACACACACAGTGATACACACTGACACACACTCACACACACAGTGACACACACTGACACACACACACAGTGATACACACTGACACACACTCACACACACAGTGACACACACTGACACACACACACAGTGATACACACTGACACACACACACACAGTGAGACACACTGACACACACACAGTGAGACACACTGACACACACACACAGTGATACACACTGACACACACACAGTGATACACACTGACACACACACAGTGACACACACTGATACACACACAGTGATACACACTGACACACACACAGTGACACACACTGATACACGCACACAGTGAGACACACTGACACACACACACCGTGATACACATTGACACACACACAGTGACACACACTGATACACGCACACAGTGAGACACACTCTCACACATACAGTGACACACACTGATACACACACACAGTGATACACACTGACACACACACATAGTGATACACACTGACACACACACTCACAGTGACACACACTAATACACACACACAGTGACACACACTGACACACACACACAGTGATACACACTGACCCACACACACACAGTGACACACGCTGACATGCACACACACAGTGAGACACACTGACACACACACACAGTGACACACACTGACACACACAGTGATACGCACTGGCACACACACACACAGTGATACACACTGACACACACACAGTGATACACACTGACCCACACACACAGTGATACACACTGACACACACACACACACACACACACACACAGTGATACACTCTGACACACACACAGTGACACACACTGACCCACACACATAGTGATACACACTGACACACACACACACAGTGATACACACTGACACACACACACACACACAGTGATACACACTGACACACACACCGTGACACACACTGACCCACACACACAGTGATACACACTGACACACACACACACACACAGTGATACACACTGACACACACACACAATGACACACACTGACACACACACAGTGATACACACTGACACACACACACAATGACACACACTGACACACACACAGTGATACACACTGACCCACACACACACACAGTGATACACATTGACACACATACACAGTGATACACATTGACACACACACACACAGTGTGATACACACTGACGCACACACACACACAGTGATACACACTGACACACACACACAGTGATACACACTGACACACACAGTGATACGCACTGGCACACACACACACACACACAGTGATACACACTGACACACACACACACACCCAGTGACACACACAGTGATACACGCTGACACACACACACAGTGATACATACTGACACACACAGTGACACACACTGACCCACACACACAGTGATACACACTGACCCACACACACACACACAGTGATACACACTGACCCACACACACACACACACAGTGATACACATTGACACATACACACACACACAGTGATACACACTGACACACACACACACAGTGATACACACTGACACACACACACACCCAGTGACACACACAGTGATACACACTGACACACACACACAGTGATACATACTGACACACACAGTGACACACACTGACCCACACACACACACACAGTGATACACACTGACCCACACACACACACACAGTGATGCACACTGACACACACACTCACACACAAAGCTACACGCACACATTGATACACACTGACACACACACACACACACACAGTTACACTGTCGCTCACACACGCAGTGATACACATTGACACACAAACACACACACACACACAGTGATACACACTGACACACACAGTGACACGCACTGACACACACACACACAGAGTGATACACACTGACCCACACACACACACACACACAATGATGCACACTGACACACACACTCACACACAAAGTGACACACACACACACACAGTGACACTGTCGCTCACACAAGCAGTGATACACACAGACACACACACACACGCAGTGATACACACTGACACCCACACACACACACACGCAGTGATACACACTGACACACACACACACACACTCACACAGTGATACACACTGACACACACACACACGCCCAGTGATACACAATGACACACACACACACAGTGATACACACTGACCCACACACACAGTGATACACACTGACACACACACACAGTGATACACACTGACACACACACACTCAGTGACACACAGTGACACACACACAGTGATACACACTGACACACACACTCAGTGACACACGGTGACACACACACAGTGATACACACTGACACACACACACTCAGTGATAAACACTGAACCATACACACACACAGTGATGCACACTGACACACACAGTGATGCACACTGACACACACACTCACACACACAGTGATACACACACAGTGATACACACTGAGACACACACACACAGTGATACACACTGACACATACACACACAGTGATAAACACTGACACACACACACAGTGATACACACTGACACACATACACAGTGATACACACTGACACACACACAGTGACACACACTGACCCACACACACAGTGATACACACTGACACACACACACACACACAGTGATACACACTGAACCATACACACACACAGTGATGCACACTGACACACACAGTGATGCACACTGACACACACACTCACACACACAGTGATACACACTGACACACACACTCAGTGACACACACACAGTGATACACACTGAGACACACACACACAGTGATACACACTGACACATACACACACAGTGATACACACTGACACACACACAGTGATACACACTGACACACACACAGACAGTGATACACACTGACACACACACAGTGACACACACTGACCCACACACACAGTGATACACACTGACACACACACACACACACAGTGATACACACTGACACACACACACAGTGACACACACTGACACACACACAGTGATACACACTGACACACACACACACACAGTGACACTGTCCCTCACACACGCAGTGATACACCCTGACACACACACACACAGTGATACACACTGACCCACACATACACACAGTGATACACACTGACACACACACACAGTGACACACACTGACACACACAGTGATACGCACTGGCACACACACACACAGTGATATACACTGACACACACACAGTGATACACACTGACACACACACAGTGACACACACTGACCCACACACATAGTGATACACACTGACACACACACACAGTGATACACACTGACACACACACAGTGATACACACTGCCACACACACAGTGACACACACTGACCCACACACACAGTGATACACACTGACACACACACACACACAGTGATACACACTGACACACACACACAGTGACACACACTGACACACACACAGTGATACACACTGACACACACACACACACACACACACACACACACACACAGTGACACTGTCCCTCACACACGCAATGATACACACTGACACACACACACAGTGATACACACTGGCCCACACACACACACAGTGATACACATTGACACACACACACACAGTGATACACATTGACACACACACACACACACAGTGATACACACTGACACACACACACACAGTGATACACACTGACACACACACACAGTGATACACACTGACACACACAGTGATACGCACTGGCACACACACACACACACACAGTGATACACACTGACACACACACAGTGATACACATTGACACGCACACAGTGATACACATTGACACATACACAAACACACAGTGATACTCACTGACACACACACACACACACACACAGTGATACACACTGACACACACACACACACCCAGTGACACACACAGTGATACACACTGACACACACAGTGACACACACTGACCCACACACACACACAGAGTGATACACACTGACCCACACACACACACATAGTGATGCACACTGACACACACACTCACACTCAAAGTTAAAGACACACATTGATACACACTGACACACACACACAGTTACACTGTCGCTCACACACGCAGTGATACACACTGACACACACACACACAGTGATACACACTGACACACACAGTGACACGCACTGACACACACACACACACACAGTGATACACACTGACCCACACACAAACACACACAGTGATGCACACTGACACACACACTCACACACAAAGTGACACACACACATTGATACACACTGACACACACACACACACACACACAGTGACACTGTCGTTCACACACGCAGTGATACACACTGACACACACACACACACACACACGCAGTGATACACACTGACACACACACACACGCAGTGATACACACTGACACACACACACACACAGTGATACACACTGACACACACACACGCCCAGTGATACACAATGACACGCACACACACAGTGATACACACTGACCCACACACACAGTGATACACACTGACACACACACACAGTGATACACACTGACACACACACACTCAGTGACACACAGTGACACACACACAGTGATACACACTGACACACACAGTCAGTGACACACAGTGACACACACACAGTGATACACACTGACACACACACACTCAGTGATACACACTGAACCATACACACACACAGTGATGCACACTGACACACACAGTGATGCACACTGACACACACACTCACACACACAGTGATACACACTGACACACACACACTCAGTGACACACACACAGTGATACAAACTGAGACACACACACACACAGTGATACACACTGACACACACACACAGTGATACACACTGACACACACACACACAGTGATACACACTGACACACACACAGTGACACACACTAACCCACACACACACACACACACAGTGATACACACTGACACACACAAGGTGAAACACACTGACCCACACACAGAGTGATACACACTGACACACACACACACACAGTGATACACACTGACACACACACACACACACACACACAGTGATACACACTGACACACACACAGTGACACACACTGACACACACACAGTGATACACACTGACACACAAACACACACACACACACACACACAGTGACACTGTCCCTCACATACGCAGTGATACACACTGACACACACACACACAGTGATACACACTGACACACACACACACACACACAGTGATACACACTGAAACACACACACAGTGACACACACTGACACACACAGTGATACGCACTGGCACACACACACACAGTGATACACACACACACACACAGTGATACACACTGACACACAGACAGTGAAACACACTGACCCACACACAGGGTGATACACACTGACACACACACACACACAGCGATACACACTGACACACACACACACACAGCGATACACACTGACACACACACACACACAGTGATACACACTGACACACACACACACAGTGATACACACTGACACACACACAGTGACACACACTGACCCACACACACAGTGATACACACTGACACACACACACACACACACACAGTGATACACACTGACACACACACACAGTGACACACACTGACACACACACACAGTGATACACACTGACACACACACACACACACACAGTGACACTGTCCCTCACACACGCAGTGATACACACTGACACACACACACAGTGATACACACTGACCCACACGCACACACACAGTGATACACACTGACACACACAGACAGTGATACACACTGTCACACACACTGATACGCACTGGCACACACACACACACACACACAGTGATACACATTGACACACACACAGTGATACACATTGACACACACACAGTGATACACATTGACACATACACACACAGTGATACACACTGACACACACACAGTGATACACATTGACACATACACACATACACACAGTGATACACACTGACACACACACACACACAGTGACACACACTGACACACACGCACAGTGATACGCACTGACACACACACACACAGTGATACACACTGACACACACACACAGTGATACACACTGACACACACACACAGTGACACACACTGACACACACACAGTGATACACACTGACACACACACACACACAGACAATGACACTGTCCCTCACACACGCAGTGATACACACTGACACACACACACAGTGATACACACTGACCCACACACACACACAGTGATACACACTGACCCACACACACAGTGATACACACTGACACACAAACACAGTGATACACACTGACACGCACAGTGATACGCACTGACACACACACACACACAGTGATACACACTGACACACACACACAGTGACACACACTGACACACACACAGTGATACACACTGACACACACACACACAGTGACACTGTCCCTCACACACGCAGTGATACACACTGACACACACACACACAGTGATACACACTGACCCACACACACACACAGTGATACACACTGACACACACAGTGACACACACTGACCCACACACACTCAGTGATACACACTGAACCATACACACACACAGTGATGCACACTGACACACACACACTCACACACACAGTGATACACACTAACACACACACACACAGTGATACACACTGACCCACACACACACAGGGATACACACCGACCCACACACACACACACACAGTGATGCACACTGACACACACACTCACACACACAGTGACACACACTGACACACACATCGACACTGACCCTCACACACACTGACACACACACACACACAGTGACACACACTGACACACACACACACTGACAAAAACACACAGTGATACACACTGACACACACTCACACACACAGTGACACACACTGACATGCACACACACAGTGAGACACACACACAGTGATACACACTGACACACACACACAGTGAGACACACTGACACACACACACAGTGAGACACACTGACAAACACACACAGTGATACACACTGACACACACTCACACACACCGTGACACACACTGATACACACACACAGTGATACACACTGACACACACTCACACACACAGTGATACACATTGACACACACACAGTGATACACATTGACACACACACAGTGATACACATTGACACATACACACACAGTGTTACACACTGACACACACACAGTGATACACATTGACACACACACAGAGTGATACACACTGACACACACACACTCAGTGACACACACACAGTGATACACACTGAGACACACACACACAGTGATACACACTGACACACAAACACAGTGATACACACTGACACACACACACACACACAGTGATACACACTGACACACACACAGTGACACACACTAACCCACACACACACACACAGTGATACACACTGACACACACACAGTGAAACACACTGACCCACACACAGAGTGATACACACTGACACACACACACACAGTGATACACACTGACACACACACACACACACACACACACACACACACAGTGATACACACTGACACACACATACAGTGACACACACTGACACACACACAGTGATACACACTGACACACAAACACACACACACACACACACACACACACAGTGACACTGTCCCTCACACACGCAGTGATACACACTGACACACACACACACAGTGATACACACTGACACACACACACACACACAGTGATACACACTGAAACACACACACAGTGACACACACTGACACACACAGTGATACGCACTGGCACACACACACACAGTGATACACACTGACACACACACAGTGATACACACTGACACACACACAGTGACACACACTAACCCACACACACACACACACACACAGTGATACACACTGACACACACACAGTGAAACACACTGACCCACACACAGGGTGATACACACTGACACACACACACACACACACAGCGATACACACTGACACACACACACACACACACAGCGATACACACTGACACACACACACACACACACAGTGATACACACTGACACACACACACACAGTGATACACACTGACACACACACAGTGACACACACTGACCCACACACACAGTGATACACACTGACACACACACACACACAGTGATACACACTAACACACACACACAGTGACACACACTGACACACACACAGTGATACACACTGACACACACACACACACACACACACACAGTGACACTGTCCCTCACACACGCAGTGATACACACTGACACACACACACAGTGATACACACTGACCCACACGCACACACACAGTGATACACACTGACACACACAAATAGTGATACACACTGTCACACACACTGATACGCACTGGCACACACACACACACACACACACAGTGATACACATTGACACACACACAGTGATACACATTGACACACACACAGTGATACACATTGACACATACACACACAGTGATACACACTGACACACACACAGTGATACACATTGACACATACACACATACACACAGTGATACACACTGACACACACGCACAGTGATACGCACTGACACACACACACACACAGTGATACACACTGACACACACACACAGTGATACACACTGACACACACACACAGTGACACACACTGACACACACACAGTGATACACACTGACACACACACACACAGACAGTGACACTGTCCCTCACACACGCAGTGATACACACTGACACACACACACACAGTGATACACACTGACCCACACACACACACAGTGATACACACTGACCCACACACACAGTGATACACACTGACACACACACACAGTGATACACACTGACACGCACAGTGATACGCACTGACACACACACACACACAGTGATACACACTGACACACACACACAGTGACACACACTGACACACACACAGTGATACACACTGACACACACACACACAGTGACACTGTCCCTCACACACGCAGTGATACACACTGACACACACACACAGTGATACACACTGACCCACACACACACACAGTGATACACACTGACACACACACACAGTGATACACACTGACACACACAGTGACACACACTGACCCACACACACTCAGTGATACACACTGAACCATACACACACACAGTGATGCACACTGACACACACACACTCACACACACAGTGATACACACTAACAGACACACACACAGTGATACACACTGACCCACACACACACAGTGATACACACCGACCCACACACACACACACACAGTGATGCACACTGACACACACACTCACACACACAGTGACACACACTGACACACACATCGACACTGACCCTCACACACACTGACACGCACACACACACAATGACACACACTGACACACACACACACTGACAAAAACACACAGTGATACACACTGACACACACTCACACACACAGTGACACACACTGACATGCACACACACAGTGAGACACACACACAGTGATACACACTGACACACACACACAGTGAGACACACTGACACACACACACAGTGAGACACACTGACAAACACACACAGTGATACACACTGACACACACTCACACACACAGTGACACACACTGATACACACACACAGTGATACACACTGACACACACTCACACACACAGTGATACACATTGACACACACACAGTGATACACATTGACACACACACAGTGATACACATTGACACATACACACACAGTGATACACACTGACACACACACAGTGATACACATTGACACATACACACAGTGATACACACTGACACACACACACACACAGTGATACACACTGACACACACGCACAGTGATACACACTGACACACACAGTGATACGCACTGACACACACACACACACAGTGACACACACTGACACACACACACAGTGATACACACTGACACACACACACAGTGACACACACTGACACACACACAGTGATACACACTGACACACACACACAGACAGTGACACTGTCCCTCACACACGCAGTGATACACACTGACACACACACACACAGTGATACACACTGACCCACACACACACACAGTGATACACACTGACCCACACACACAGTGATACACACTGACACACACACACAGTGATACACACTGACACACACAGTGATACGCACTGACACACACACACACTGTGATACACACTGACACACACACACAGTGACACACACTGACACACACACAGTGATACACACTGACACACACACACACACACACACAGTGACACTGTCCCTCACACACGCAGTGATACACACTGACACACACACACACAGTGATACACACTGACACACACACACAGTGATACACACTGACACACACAGTGACACACACTGACCCACACACACTCAGTGATACACACTGAACCATACACACACACAGTGATGCACACGACACACACACACTCACACACACAGTGATACACACTGACACACACACACAGTGATACACACTGACACACACACACTCAGTGACACACACACAGTGACACACACTGACCCACACACACACAGTGATACACACTGACCCACACACACACACAGTGATGCACACTGACACACACACTCACACACACAGTGACACACACTGACACACACATCGACACTGACCCTCACACACACTGATACACACACACACACAGTGACACACACTGACACACACACACACTGACAAAAACACACAGTGATACACACTGACACACACTCACACACACAGTGACACACACTGACATGCACACACACAGTGAGACACACACACAGTGATACACACTGACACACACACACAGTGAGACACACTGACACACACACACAGTGAGACACACTGACACACACACACAGTGATACACACTGACACACACTCACACACACAGTGACACACACTGACACACACACACAGTGATACACACTGACACACACTCACACACACAGTGACACACACTGACACACACACACAGTGATACACACTGACACACACACACACAGTGAGACACACTGACACACACACAGTGAGACACACTGACACACACACACAGTGATACACACTGACACACACACAGTGATACACACTGACACACACACAGTGACACACACTGATACACACACAGTGATACACACTGACACACACACAGTGACACACACTGATACACGCACACAGTGAGACACACTGACACACACACACCGTGATACACATTGACACACACACAGTGACACACACTGATTCACGCACACAGTGAGACACACTCTCACACATACAGTGACACACACTGATACACACACACAGTGATACACACTGACACACACACACAGTGATACACACTAACACACACACTCACAGTGACACACACTAATACACACACACAGTGACACACACTGACACACACACACAGTGATACACACTGACCCACACACACACAGTGACACACACTGACATGCACACACACAGTGAGACACACTGACACACACACACAGTGACACACACTGACACACACAGTGATACGCACTGGCACACACACACACAGTGATACACACTGACACACACACAGTGATACACACTGACACACACACAGTGACACACACTGACCCACACACATAGTGATACACACTGACACACACACACACAGTGATACACACTGACACACACACACACACACACACACAGTGATACACACTGACACACACACAGTGACACACACTGACCCACACACACAGTGATACACACTGACACACACACACACACAGTGATACACACTGACACACACACACAGTGACACACACTGACACACACACAGTGATACACACTGACACACACACACACACACACAGTGACACTGTCCCTCACACACGCAGTGATACACACTGACACACACACACAGTGATACACACTGACCCACACACACACACAGTGATACACATTGACACACACACACAGTGATACACATTGACACACACACACACACACAGTGATACACACTGACACACACACACACACACAGTGATACACACTGACACACACACACAGTGATACACACTGACACACACAGTGATACGCACTGGCACACACACACACACACACACAGTGATACACACTGACACACACACACACACCCAGTGACACACACAGTGATACACGCTGACACACACACACAGTGATACATACTGACACACACAGTGACACACACTGACCCACACACACACAGTGATACACACTGACACACAAACACACACACACAGTGATACACATTGACACATACACACACACACATTGATACACACTGACACACACAGACACAGTGATACACACTGACACACACACACACACAGTGACACACACAGTGATACACACTGACACACACACACAGTGATACATACTGACACACACAGTGACACACACTGACCCACACACACACACACACAGTGATACACACTGACCCACACACACACACACAGTGATGCACACTGACACACACACTCACACACAATGTTACACACACACATTGATACACACTGACACACACACACACACACACAGTTACACTGTCGCTCACACACGCAGTGATACACATTGACACACAAACACACACACACACAGTGATACACACTGACACACACAGTGACACGCACTGACACAGACACACACAGAGTGATACACACTGACCCACACACACACACACACAATGATGCACAGTGACACACACACTCACACACAAAGTGACACACACACACACAGTGACACTGTCGCTCACACACGCAGTGATACACACTGACACACACACACACACACGCAGTGATACACACTGACACCCACACACACACACACGCAGTGATACACACTGACGCACACACACACACACTCACACAGTGATACACACTGACACACACACACACACACACGCCCAGTGATACACAATGACACACACACACACAGTGATACACACAGACCCACACACAGAGTGATACACACTGACACACACACAGTGATACACACTGACACACACACACTCAGTGACACACAGTGACACACACACAGTGATACACACTGACACACACACTCAGTGACACACAGTGACACACACACAGTGATACACACTGACACACACACACACTCAGTGATACACACTGAACCATACACACACACAGTGATGCACACTGACACACACAGTGATGCACACTGACACACACACTCACACACACAGTGATACACACTGACACACACACACTCAGTGACACACACACAGTGATACACACTGAGACACACACACACAGTGATACACACTGACACATACACACACAGTGATACACACTGACACACACACACAGTGATACACACTGACACACACACACAGTGATACACACTGACACACACACAGTGACACACACTGACCCACACACACAGTGATACACACTGACACACACACACACACATCGTGATACACACTGACACACACACACAGTGACACACACTGACACACACACAGTGATACACACTGACACACACACACACACACAAAGACAGTGACACTGTCCCTCACACACGCAGTGATACACCCTGACACACACACACACACAGTGATACACACTGACCCACACACACACACAGTGATACACACTGACACACACACACAGTGACACACACTGACACACACAGTGATACGCACTGGCACACACACACACAGTGATACACACTGACACACACACAGTGATACACACTGACACACACACACACACAGTGATACACACTGACACACACACACAGTGACACACACTGACACACACACAGTGATACAGACTGACACACACACACACACACAGTGACACTGTCCCTCACACACGCAGTGATACACACTTGCACACACACACAGTGATACACACTGACCCACACACACACACACAGTGATACACACTGACACACACAAACAGTGATACACACTGTCACACACACTGATACGCACTGGCACACACACACACACATACAGTGATACACATTGACACACACACAGTGATACACATTGACAAACACACAGTGATACACATTGACACATACACACACAGTGATACACATTGACACACACACAGTGATACACATTGACAAACACACAGTGATACACATTGACACATACACACACAGTGATACACACTGACACACACACAGTGATACACATTGACACATACACACATACACACAGTGATACACACTGACACACACACACACAGTGATACACACTGACACACACGCACAGTGATACACACTGACACACACAGTGATACGCACTGACACACACACACACACAGTGATACACACTGACACACACACACAGTGATACACACTGACACACACACACAGTGACACACACTGACACACACACAGTGATACACACTGACACACACACACACACACAGTGACACTGTCCCTCACACACACAGTGATACACACTGACACACACACACACAGTGATACACACTGACCCACACACACACACAGTGATACACACTGACCCACACACACAGTGATACACACTGACACACACACACAGTGATACACACTGACACACACAGTGATACGCACTGACACACACACACACAGTGATACACACTGACACACACACACAGTGACACACACTGACACACACACAGTGATACACACTGACACACACACACACACACACACAGTGACACTGTCCCTCACACACGCAGTGATACACACTGACACACACACACAGTGATACACACTGACCCACACACACACACAGTGATACACACTGACACACACACACAGTGATACACACTGACACACACACACTCAGTGACACACACACAGTGATACACACAGACACACAGTGACACACACTGACCCACACACACACAGTGATACACACTGACCCACACACACACACACACAGTGATGCACACTGACACACACACTCACACACACAGTGACACACACTGACACACACATCGACACTGACCCTCACACACACTGATACACACACACACACACAGTGACACACATTGACACACACGCACACTGACAAAAACACACAGTGATACACACTGACACACACTCACACAAACAGTGACACACACTGACATGCACACACACAGTGAGACACACACACAGTGATACACACTGACACACACACACAGTGAGACACACTGACACACACACACAGTGAGACACACTGACACACACACACAGTGATACACACTGACACACACTCACACACACAGTGACACACACTGACACACACACACAGTGATACACACTGACATGCACACACACAGTGAGACACACACACAGTGATACACACTGACACACACACACAGTGAGACACACTGACACACACACACACAGTGAGACACACTGACACACACACACACAGTGATACACACTGACACACACTCACACACACAGTGACACACACTGACACACACACACAGTGATACACACTGACACACACTCACACACACAGTGACACACACTGACACACACACACAGTGATACACACTGACACACACACACACAGTGAGACACACTGACACACACACACAGTGAGACACACTGACACACACACGCAGTGATACACACTGACACACACACACACAGTGATACACACTGACACACACACAGTGATACACACTGACACACACACACAGTGACACACACTAATACACACACACAGTGATACACACTGACACACACACACACAGTGAGACACACTGACACGCACACACACAGTGATACACACTGACACACACACACAGTGATACACACTGACACACACACAGTGACACACACTGATACACGCACACAGTGAGACACACTGACACACACACACGGTGATACACACTGACACACACACAGTGACACACACTGATACACGCACACAGTGAGACACACTGAAACACATACAGTGACACACACTGATACACACACACAGTGATACACACTGACACACACACACAGTGATACACACTGACACACACAGTGACACACACTGACCCACACACACTCAGTGATACACACTGAACCATACACACACACAGTGATGCACACTGACACACACACACTCACACACACAGTGATACACACTGACACACACACACACAGTGATACACACTGACCCACACACACACAGTGATACACACCGACCCACACACACACACACAGTGATGCACACTGACACACACACTCACACACACAGTGACACACACTGACACACACATCGACACTGACCCTCACACACACTGACACACACACACACACAGTGACACACACTGACACACACACACACTGACAAAAACACACAGTGATACACACTGACACACACTCACACACACAGTGACACACACTGACATGCACACACACAGTGAGACACACACACAGTGATACACACTGACACATACACACAGTGAGACACACTGACACACACACACAGTGAGACACACTGACAAACACACACAGTGATACACACTGACACACACTCACACACACAGTGACACACACTGATACACACACACAGTGATACACACTGACACACACTCACACACACAGTGATACACATTGACACACACACAGTGATACACATTGACACACACACAGTGATACACATTGACACATACACACACAGTGATACACACTGACACACACACAGTGATACACATTGACACATACACACAGTGATACACACTGACACACACACACACACAGTGATACACACTGACACACACGCACAGTGATACACACTGACACACACAGTGATACGCACTGACACACACACACACACAGTGATACACACTGACACACACACACAGTGATACACACTGACACACACACACAGTGACACACACTGACACACACACAGTGATACACACTGACACACACACACAGACAGTGACACTGTCCCTCACACACGCAGTGATACACACTGACACACACACACACAGTGATACACACTGACCCACACACACACACAGTGATACACACTGACCCACACACACAGTGATACACACTGACACACACACACAGTGATACACACTGACACACACAGTGATACGCACTGACACACACACACACTGTGATACACACTGACACACACACACAGTGACACACACTGACACACACACAGTGATACACACTGACACACACACACACACACACAGTGACACTGTCCCTCACACACGCAGTGATACACACTGACACACACACACACAGTGATACACACTGACCCACACACACACACAGTGATACACACTGACACACACACACAGTGATACACACTGACACACACAGTGACACACACTGACCCACACACACTCAGTGATACACACTGAACCATACACACACACAGTGATGCACACGACACACACACACTCACACACACAGTGATACACACTGACACACACACACAGTGATACACACTGACACACACACACTCAGTGACACACACACAGTGACACACACTGACCCACACACACACAGTGATACACACTGACCCACACACACACACAGTGATGCACACTGACACACACACTCACACACACAGTGACACACACTGACACACACATCGACACTGACCCTCACACACACTGATACACACACACACACAGTGACACACACTGACACACACACACACTGACAAAAACACACAGTGATACACACTGACACACACTCACACACACAGTGACACACACTGACATGCACACACACAGTGAGACACACACACAGTGATACACACTGACACACACACACAGTGAGACACACTGACACACACACACAGTGAGACACACTGACACACACACACAGTGATACACACTGACACACACTCACACACACAGTGACACACACTGACACACACACACAGTGATACACACTGACACACACTCACACACACAGTGACACACACTGACACACACACACAGTGATACACACTGACACACACACACAGTGAGACACAATGACACACACACACAGTGAGACACACTGACACACACACACAGTGATACACACTGACACACACACAGTGATACACACTGACACACACACAGTGACACACACTGATACACACACAGTGATACACACTGACACACACACAGTGACACACACTGATACACGCACACAGTGAGACACACTGACACACACACAGCGTGATACACATTGACACACACACAGTGACACACACTGATACACGCACACAGTGAGACACACTGACACACATACAGTGACACACACTGATACACACACACAGTGATACACACTGACACACACACACAGGGATACACACTGACACACACACACAGTGACACACACTAATACACACACACAGTGACACACACTGACACACACACACAGTGATACACACTGACCCACACACACACAGTGACACACACTGACATGCACACACACAGTGAGACACACTGACACACACACACAGTGACACACACTGACACACACAGTGATACGCACTGGCACACACACACACAGTGATACACACTGACACACACACAGTGATACACACACACAGTGATACACACTGACACACACACACAGTGAGACACACTGACACACACACACAGTGAGACACACTGACAAACACACACAGTGATACACACTGACACACACTCACACACACAGTGACACACACTGATACACACACACAGTGATACACACTGACACACACTCACACACACAGTGATACACATTGACACACACACAGTGATACACATTGACACACACACAGTGATACACATTGACACATACACACACAGTGATACACACTGACACACACACAGTGATACACATTGACACATACACACAGTGATACACACTGACACACACACACACACAGTGATACACACTGACACACACGCACAGTGATACACACTGACACACACAGTGATACGCACTGACACACACACACACACAGTGACACACACTGACACACACACAGTGATACACACTGACACACACACACAGTGACACACACTGACACACACACAGTGATACACACTGACACACACACACAGACAGTGACACTGTCCCTCACACACGCAGTGATACACACTGACACACACACACACAGTGATACACACTGACCCACACACACACACAGTGATACACACTGACCCACACACACAGTGATACACACTGACACACACACACAGTGATACACACTGACACACACAGTGATACGCACTGACACACACACACACTGTGATACACACTGACACACACACACAGTGACACACACTGACACACACACAGTGATACACACTGACACACACACACACACACACAGTGACACTGTCCCTCACACACGCAGTGATACACACTGACACACACACACACAGTGATACACACTGACCCACACACACACACAGTGATACACACTGACACACACACACAGTGATACACACTGACACACACAGTGACACACACTGACCCACACACACTCAGTGATACACACTGAACCATACACACACACAGTGATGCACACGACACACACACACTCACACACACAGTGATACACACTGACACACACACACAGTGATACACACTGACACACACACACTCAGTGACACACACACAGTGACACACACTGACCCACACACACACAGTGATACACACTGACCCACACACACACACAGTGATGCACACTGACACACACACTCACACACACAGTGACACACACTGACACACACATCGACACTGACCCTCACACACACTGATACACACACACACACAGTGACACACACTGACACACACACACACTGACAAAAACACACAGTGATACACACTGACACACACTCACACACACAGTGACACACACTGACATGCACACACACAGTGAGACACACACACAGTGATACACACTGACACACACACACAGTGAGACACACTGACACACACACACAGTGAGACACACTGACACACACACACAGTGATACACACTGACACACACTCACACACACAGTGACACACACTGACACACACACACAGTGATACACACTGACACACACTCACACACACAGTGACACACACTGACACACACACACAGTGATACACACTGACACACACACACACAGTGAGACACACTGACACACACACACAGTGAGACACACTGACACACACACACAGTGATACACACTGACACACACACAGTGATACACACTGACACACACACAGTGACACACACTGATACACACACAGTGATACACACTGACACACACACAGTGACACACACTGATACACGCACACAGTGAGACACACTGACACACACACAGCGTGATACACATTGACACACACACAGTGACACACACTGATACACGCACACAGTGAGACACACTGACACACATACAGTGACACACACTGATACACACACACAGTGATACACACTGACACACACACACAGTGATACACACTGACACACACACACAGTGACACACACTAATACACACACACAGTGACACACACTGACACACACACACAGTGATACACACTGACCCACACACACACAGTGACACACACTGACATGCACACACACAGTGAGACACACTGACACACACACACAGTGACACACACTGACACACACTGTGATACGCACTGGCACACACACACACAGTGATACACACTGACACACACACAGTGATACACACACACAGTGATACACACTGACACACACACACAGTGAGACACACTGACACACACACACAGTGAGACACACTGACAAACACACACAGTGATACACACTGATACACACACACAGTGATACACACTGACACACATTCACACACACAGTGATACACATTGACACACACACAGTGATACACATTGACACACACACAGTGATACACATTGACACATACACACACAGTGATACACACTGACACACACACAGTGATACACATTGACACATACACACAGTGATACACACTGACACACACACACACACAGTGATACACACTGACACACACGCACAGTGATACACACTGACACACACAGTGATACGCACTGACACACACACACACACAGTGACACACACTGACACACACACAGTGATACACACTGACACACACACACAGTGACACACACTGACACACACACAGTGATACACACTGACACACACACACAGACAGTGACACTGTCCCTCACACACGCAGTGATACACACTGACACACACACACACAGTGATACACACTGACCCACACACACACACAGTGATACACACTGACCCACACACACAGTGATACACACTGACACACACACACAGTGATACACACTGACACACACAGTGATACGCACTGACACACACACACACTGTGATACACACTGACACACACACACAGTGACACACACTGACACACACACAGTGATACACACTGACACACACACACACACACACACAGTGACACTGTCCCTCACACACGCAGTGATACACACTGACACACACACACACAGTGATACACACTGACACACACACACAGTGATACACACTGACACACACAGTGACACACACTGACCCACACACACTCAGTGATACACACTGAACCATACACACACACAGTGATGCACACGACACACACACACTCACACACACAGTGATACACACTGACACACACACACAGTGATACACACTGACACACACACACTCAGTGACACACACACAGTGACACACACTGACCCACACACACACAGTGATACACACTGACCCACACACACACACAGTGATGCACACTGACACACACACTCACACACACAGTGACACACACTGACACACACATCGACACTGACCCTCACACACACTGATACACACACACACACACAGTGACACACACTGACACACACACACACTGACAAAAACACACAGTGATACACACTGACACACACTCACACACACAGTGACACACACTGACATGCACACACACAGTGAGACACACACACAGTGATACACACTGACACACACACACAGTGAGACACACTGACACACACACACAGTGAGACACACTGACACACACACACAGTGATACACACTGACACACACTCACACACACAGTGACACACACTGACACACACACACAGTGATACACACTGACACACACTCACACACACAGTGACACACACTGACACACACACACAGTGATACACACTGACACACACACACACAGTGAGACACACTGACACACACACAGTGAGACACACTGACACACACACACAGTGATACACACTGACACACACACAGTGATACACACTGACACACACACAGTGACACACACTGATACACACACAGTGATACACACTGACACACACACAGTGACACACACTGATACACGCACACAGTGAGACACACTGACACACACACACCGTGATACACATTGACACACACACAGTGACAGACACTGATACACGCACACAGTGAGACACACTCTCACACATACAGTGACACACACTGATACACACACACAGTGATACACACTGACACACACACACAGTGATACACACTGACACACACACTCACAGTGACACACACTAATACACACACACAGTGACACACACTGACACACACACACAGTGATACACACTGACCCACACACACACAGTGACACACACTGACATGCACACACACAGTGAGACACACTGACACACACACACAGTGACACACACTGACACACACAGTGATACGCACTGGCACACACACACACAGTGATACACACTGACACACACACAGTGATACACACTGACACACACACAGTGACACACACTGACCCACACACATAGTGATACACACTGACACACACACACACAGTGATACACACTGACACACACACACACACACACACACAGTGATACACACTGACACACACACAGTGACACACACTGACCCACACACACAGTGATACACACTGACACACACACACACACAGTGATACACACTGACACACACACACAGTGACACACACTGACACACACACAGTGATACACACTGACACACACACACACACACACAGTGACACTGTCCCTCACACACGCAGTGATACACACTGACACACACACACAGTGATACACACTGACCCACACACACACACAGTGATACACATTGACACACACACACAGTGATACACATTGACACACACACACACACACAGTGATACACACTGACACACACACACACACACAGTGATACACACTGACACACACACACACAGTGATACACACTGACACACACAGTGATACGCACTGGCACACACACACACACACACAGTGATACACACTGACACACACACACACACCCAGTGACACACACAGTGATACACGCTGACACACACACACAGTGATACATACTGACACACACAGTGACACACACTGACCCACACACACACAGTGATACACACTGACACACAAACACACACACACAGTGATACACATTGACACATACACACACACACATTGATACACACTGACACACACAGACACAGTGATACACACTGACACACACACACACACAGTGACACACACAGTGATACACACTGACACACACACACAGTGATACATACTGACACACACAGTGACACACACTGACCCACACACACACACACACAGTGATACACACTGACCCACACACACACACACAGTGATGCACACTGACACACACACTCACACACAATGTTACACACACACATTGATACACACTGACACACACACACACACACACACACACACAGTTACACTGTCGCTCACACACGCAGTGATACACATTGACACACAAACACACACACACACAGTGATACACACTGACACACACAGTGACACGCACTGACACAGACACACACAGAGTGATACACACTGACCCACACACACACACACACAATGATGCACAGTGACACACACACTCACACACAAAGTGACACACACACACACAGTGACACTGTCGCTCACACACGCAGTGATACACACTGACACACACACACACACACGCAGTGATACACACTGACACCCACACACACACACACGCAGTGATACACACTGACGCACACACACACACACTCACACAGTGATACACACTGACACACACACACACACACACGCCCAGTGATACACAATGACACACACACACACAGTGATACACACTGACCCACACACAGAGTGATACACACTGACACACACACAGTGATACACACTGACACACACACACTCAGTGACACACAGTGACACACACACAGTGATACACACTGACACACACACTCAGTGACACACAGTGACACACACACAGTGATACACACTGACACACACACACACTCAGTGATACACACTGAACCATACACACACACAGTGATGCACACTGACACACACAGTGATGCACACTGACACACACACTCACACACACAGTGATACACACTGACACACACACACTCAGTGACACACACACAGTGATACACACTGAGACACACACACACAGTGATACACACTGACACATACACACACAGTGATACACACTGACACACACACACAGTGATACACACTGACACACACACACAGTGATACACACTGACACACACACAGTGACACACACTGACCCACACACACAGTGATACACACTGACACACACACACACACATCGTGATACACACTGACACACACACACAGTGACACACACTGACACACACACAGTGATACACACTGACACACACACACACACACAAAGACAGTGACACTGTCCCTCACACACGCAGTGATACACCCTGACACACACACACACACAGTGATACACACTGACCCACACACACACACAGTGATACACACTGACACACACACACAGTGACACACACTGACACACACAGTGATACGCACTGGCACACACACACACAGTGATACACACTGACACACACACAGTGATACACACTGACACACACACACACACAGTGATACACACTGACACACACACACAGTGACACACACTGACACACACACAGTGATACAGACTGACACACACACACACACACAGTGACACTGTCCCTCACACACGCAGTGATACACACTTGCACACACACACAGTGATACACACTGACCCACACACACACACACAGTGATACACACTGACACACACAAACAGTGATACACACTGTCACACACACTGATACGCACTGGCACACACACACACACATACAGTGATACACATTGACACACACACAGTGATACACATTGACAAACACACAGTGATACACATTGACACATACACACACAGTGATACACATTGACACACACACAGTGATACACATTGACAAACACACAGTGATACACATTGACACATACACACACAGTGATACACACTGACACACACACAGTGATACACATTGACACATACACACATACACACAGTGATACACACTGACACACACACACACACAGTGATACACACTGACACACACGCACAGTGATACACACTGACACACACAGTGATACGCACTGACACACACACACACACAGTGATACACACTGACACACACACACAGTGATACACACTGACACACACACACAGTGACACACACTGACACACACACAGTGATACACACTGACACACACACACACACACAGTGACACTGTCCCTCACACACGCAGTGATACACACTGACACACACACACACAGTGATACACACTGACCCACACACACACACAGTGATACACACTGACCCACACACACAGTGATACACACTGACACACACACACAGTGATACACACTGACACACACAGTGATACGCACTGACACACACACACACAGTGATACACACTGACACACACACACAGTGACACACACTGACACACACACAGTGATACACACTGACACACACACACACACACACACAGTGACACTGTCCCTCACACACGCAGTGATACACACTGACACACACACACAGTGATACACACTGACCCACACACACACACAGTGATACACACTGACACACACACACAGTGATACACACTGACACACACACACTCAGTGACACACACACAGTGATACACACAGACACACAGTGACACACACTGACCCACACACACACAGTGATACACACTGACCCACACACACACACACACAGTGATGCACACTGACACACACACTCACACACACAGTGACACACACTGACACACACATCGACACTGACCCTCACACACACTGATACACACACACACACACAGTGACACACATTGACACACACGCACACTGACAAAAACACACAGTGATACACACTGACACACACTCACACAAACAGTGACACACACTGACATGCACACACACAGTGAGACACACACACAGTGATACACACTGACACACACACACAGTGAGACACACTGACACACACACACAGTGAGACACACTGACACACACACACAGTGATACACACTGACACACACTCACACACACAGTGACACACACTGACACACACACACAGTGATACACACTGACATGCACACACACAGTGAGACACACACACAGTGATACACACTGACACACACACACAGTGAGACACACTGACACACACACACACAGTGAGACACACTGACACACACACACACAGTGATACACACTGACACACACTCACACACACAGTGACACACACTGACACACACACACAGTGATACACACTGACACACACTCACACACACAGTGACACACACTGACACACACACACAGTGATACACACTGACACACACACACACAGTGAGACACACTGACACACACACACAGTGAGACACACTGACACACACACGCAGTGATACACACTGACACACACACACACAGTGATACACACTGACACACACACAGTGATACACACTGACACACACACACAGTGACACACACTAATACACACACACAGTGATACACACTGACACACACACACACAGTGAGACACACTGACACACACACAGTGACACACACTGATACACGCACACAGTGAGACACACTGACACACACACACACGGTGATACACACTGACACACACACAGTGACACACACTGATACACGCACACAGTGAGACACACTGAAACACATACAGTGACACACACTGATACACACACACAGTGATACACACTGACACACACACACAGTGATACACACTGACACACACAGTGACACACACTGACCCACACACACTCAGTGATACACACTGAACCATACACACACACAGTGATGCACACTGACACACACACACTCACACACACAGTGATACACACTGACACACACACACACAGTGATACACACTGACCCACACACACACAGTGATACACACCGACCCACACACACACACACAGTGATGCACACTGACACACACACTCACACACACAGTGACACACACTGACACACACATCGACACTGACCCTCACACACACTGACACACACACACACACAGTGACACACACTGACACACACACACACTGACAAAAACACACAGTGATACACACTGACACACACTCACACACACAGTGACACACACTGACATGCACACACACAGTGAGACACACACACAGTGATACACACTGACACATACACACAGTGAGACACACTGACACACACACACAGTGAGACACACTGACAAACACACACAGTGATACACACTGACACACACTCACACACACAGTGACACACACTGATACACACACACAGTGATACACACTGACACACACTCACACACACAGTGATACACATTGACACACACACAGTGATACACATTGACACACACACAGTGATACACATTGACACATACACACACAGTGATACACACTGACACACACACAGTGATACACATTGACACATACACACAGTGATACACACTGACACACACACACACACAGTGATACACACTGACACACACGCACAGTGATACACACTGACACACACAGTGATACGCACTGACACACACACACACACAGTGATACACACTGACACACACACACAGTGATACACACTGACACACACACACAGTGACACACACTGACACACACACAGTGATACACACTGACACACACACACAGACAGTGACACTGTCCCTCACACACGCAGTGATACACACTGACACACACACACACAGTGATACACACTGACCCACACACACACACAGTGATACACACTGACCCACACACACAGTGATACACACTGACACACACACACAGTGATACACACTGACACACACAGTGATACGCACTGACACACACACACACTGTGATACACACTGACACACACACACAGTGACACACACTGACACACACACAGTGATACACACTGACACACACACACACACACACAGTGACACTGTCCCTCACACACGCAGTGATACACACTGACACACACACACACAGTGATACACACTGACCCACACACACACACAGTGATACACACTGACACACACACACAGTGATACACACTGACACACACAGTGACACACACTGACCCACACACACTCAGTGATACACACTGAACCATACACACACACAGTGATGCACACGACACACACACACTCACACACACAGTGATACACACTGACACACACACACAGTGATACACACTGACACACACACACTCAGTGACACACACACAGTGACACACACTGACCCACACACACACAGTGATACACACTGACCCACACACACACACAGTGATGCACACTGACACACACACTCACACACACAGTGACACACACTGACACACACATCGACACTGACCCTCACACACACTGATACACACACACACACAGTGACACACACTGACACACACACACACTGACAAAAACACACAGTGATACACACTGACACACACTCACACACACAGTGACACACACTGACATGCACACACACAGTGAGACACACACACAGTGATACACACTGACACACACACACAGTGAGACACACTGACACACACACACAGTGAGACACACTGACACACACACACAGTGATACACACTGACACACACTCACACACACAGTGACACACACTGACACACACACACAGTGATACACACTGACACACACTCACACACACAGTGACACACACTGACACACACACACAGTGATACACACTGACACACACACACACAGTGAGACACACTGACACACACACACAGTGAGACACACTGACACACACACACAGTGATACACACTGACACACACACAGTGATACACACTGACACACACACAGTGACACACACTGATACACACACAGTGATACACACTGACACACACACAGTGACACACACTGATACACGCACACAGTGAGACACACTGACACACACACAGCGTGATACACATTGACACACACACAGTGACACACACTGATACACGCACACAGTGAGACACACTGACACACATACAGTGACACACACTGATACACACACACAGTGATACACACTGACACACACACACAGTGATACACACTGACACACACACACAGTGACACACACTAATACACACACACAGTGACACACACTGACACACACACACAGTGATACACACTGACCCACACACACACAGTGACACACACTGACATGCACACACACAGTGAGACACACTGACACACACACACAGTGACACACACTGACACACACAGTGATACGCACTGGCACACACACACACAGTGATACGCACTGACACACACACAGTGATACACACTGACACACACACACACACAGTGATACACACTGACACACACACACAGTGACACACACTGACACACACACAGTGATACACACTGACACACACACACACACACACAGTGACACTGTCCCTCACACACGCAGTGATACACACTGACACACACACACAGTGATACACACTGACCCACACACACACACAGTGATACACATTGACACACACACACAGTGATACACATTGACACACACACACAGTGATACACACTGACACACACACACACACACAGTGATACACACTGACACACACACACACAGTGATACACACTGACACACACAGTGATACGCACTGGCACACACACACAGACACACACACAGTGATACACACTGACACACACACACACACACCCAGTGACACACACAGTGATACACGCTGACACACACACACAGTGATACATACTGACACACACAGTGACACACACTGACCCACACACACACACACAGTGATACACACTGACACACAAACACACACACACAGTGATACACATTGACACACACACACACACACACATTGATACACACTGACACACACAGACACAGTGATACACACTGACACACACACACACAGTGACACACACAGTGATACACACTGACACACACACACAGTGATACATAGTGACACACACAGTGACACACACTGACCCACACACACACACACACAGTGATACACACTGACCCACACACACACACACAGTGATGCACACTGACACACACACTCACACACAATGTTACACACACACATTGATACACACTGACACACACACACACACACACACACACACACAGTTACACTGTCGCTCACACACGCAGTGATACACATTGACACACAAACACACACACACACAGTGATACACACTGACACACACAGTGACACGCACTGACACAGACACACACAGAGTGATACACACTGACCCACACACACACACACACAATGATGCACAGTGACACACACACTCACACACAAAGTGACACACACACACACAGTGACACTGTCGCTCACACACGCAGTGATACACACTGACACACACACACACACACGCAGTGATACACACTGACACCCACACACACACACGCAGTGATACACACTGACACACACACACACACACTCACACAGTGATACCCACTGACACACACACACACACACACGCCCAGTGATACACAATGACACACACACACACAGTGATACACACTGACCCACACACAGAGTGATACACACTGACACTCACACACAGTGATACACACTGACACACACACACTCAGTGACACACAGTGACACACACACAGTGATACACACTGACACACACACTCAGTGACACACAGTGACACACACACAGTGATACACACTGACACACACACACACTCATTGATACACACTGAACCATACACACACACAGTGATGCACACTGACACACACAGTGATGCACACTGACACACACACTCACACACACAGTGATACACACTGACACACACACACTCAGTGACACACACACAGTGATACACACTGAGACACACACACACAGTGATACACACTGACACATACACACACAGTGATACACACTGACACACACACACAGTGATACACACTGACACACACACACACAGTGATACACACTGACACACACACAGTGACACACACTGACCCACACACACAGTGATACACACTGACACACACACACACACATCGTGATACACACTGACACACACACACAGTGACACACACTGACACACACACAGTGATACACACTGACACACACACACACACACACAAAGACAGTGACACTGTCCCTCACACACGCAGTGATACACCCTGACACACACACACACACAGTGATACACACTGACCCACACACACACACAGTGATACACACTGACACACACACACAGTGACACACACTGACACACACAGTGATACGCACTGGCACACACACACACAGTGATACACACTGACACACACACAGTGATACACACTGACACACACACACACACACACAGTGATACACACTGACACACACACACAGTGACACACACTGACACACACACAGTGATACACACTGACACACACACACACACAGTGACACTGTCCCTCACACACGCAGTGATACACACTTGCACACACACACAGTGATACACACTGACCCACACACACACACACAGTGATACACACTGACACACACAAACAGTGATACACACTGTCACACACACTGATACGCACTGGCACACACACACACACATACAGTGATACACATTGACACACACACAGTGATACACATTGACAAACACACAGTGATACACATTGACACATACACACACAGTGATACACATTGACAAACACACAGTGATACACATTGACACATACACACACAGTGATACACACTGACACACACACAGTGATACACATTGACACATACACACATACACACAGTGATACACACTGACACACACACACACAGTGATACACACTGACACACACGCACAGTGATACACACTGACACACACAGTGATACGCACTGACACACACACACACACAGTGATACACACTGACACACACACACAGTGATACACACTGACACACACACACAGTGACACACACTGACACACACACAGTGATACACACTGAAACACACACACACACAGTGACACTGTCCCTCACACACGCAGTGATACACACTGACACACACACACACAGTGATACACACTGACCCACACACACACACAGTGATACACACTGACCCACACACACAGTGATACACACTGACACACACACACAGTGATACACACTGACACACACAGTGATACGCACTGACACACACACACACAGTGATACACACTGACACACACACACAGTGACACACACTGACACACACACAGTGATACACACTGACACACACACACACACACACACAGTGACACTGCCCCTCACACACGCAGTGATACACACTGACACACACACACACACAGTGATACACACTGACCCACACACACACACAGTGATACACACTGACACACACACACAGTGATACACACTGACACACACAGTGACACACACTGACCCACACACACTCAGTGATACACACTGAACCATACACACACACAGTGATGCACACTGACACACACACACACTCACACACACAGTGATACACACTGACACACACACACAGTGATACACACTGACACACACACACTCAGTGACACACACACAGTGATACACACAGACACACAGTGACACACACTGACCCACACACACACAGTGATACACACTGACCCACACACACACACACACAGTGATGCACACTGACACACACACTCACACACACAGTGACACACACTGACACACACATCGACACTGACCCTCACACACACTGATACACACACACACACAGTGACACACACTGACACACACACACACTGACAAAAACACACAGTGATACACACTGACACACACTCACACAAACAGTGACACACACTGACATGCACACACACAGTGAGACACACACACAGTGATACACACTGACACACACACACAGTGAGACACACTGACACACACACACAGTGAGACACACTGACACACACACACAGTGATACACACTGACACACACTCACACACACAGTGACACACACTGACACACACACACAGTGATACACACTGACATGCACACACACAGTGAGACACACACACAGTGATACACACTGACACACACACACAGTGAGACACACTGACACACACACACAGTGAGACACACTGACACACACACACAGTGATACACACTGACACACACTCACACACACAGTGACACACACTGACACACACACACAGTGATACACACTGACACACACTCACACACACAGTGACACACACTGACACACACACACAGTGATACACACTGACACACACACACACAGTGAGACACACTGACACACACACAGTGAGACACACTGACACACACACGCAGTGATACACACTGACACACACACACAGTGATACACACTGACACACACACAGTGATACACACTGACACACACACACAGTGACACACACTAATACACACACACAATGATACACACTGACACACACACACACAGTGTGACACACTGACACGCACACACACAGTGATACACACTGACACACACACACAGTGATACACACTGACACACACACAGTGACACACAGTGATACACACTGACACACACACAGTGACACACACTGATACACGCACACAGTGAGACACACTGACACACACACACGGTGATACACACTGACACACACACAGTGACACACACTGATACACGCACACAGTGAGACACACTGAAACACATACAGTGACACACACTGATACACACACACAGTGATACACACTGACACACACACACAGTGATACACACTGACACACACACACAGTGACACACACTAATACTCACACACAGTGATACACACTGACACTCACACACACAGTGACACACACTGACACACACTCACACACACAGTGACACACACTGACACACACACACACAGTGATACACACTGACACACACACACACAGTGACACACACTGACATGCACACACACAGTGAGACACACTGACACACACACACAGTGACACACACTGACACACACAGTGATACGCACTGGCACACACACACACAGTGATACACACTGACACACACACAGTGATACACTCTGACACACACACAGTGACACACACTGACCCACACACATAGTGATACACACTGACACACACACACACAGTGATACACACTGACACACACACACACACACAGTGATACACACTGACACACACACAGTGACACACACTGACCCACACACACAGTGATACACACTGACAGACACACACACACACAGTGATACACACTGACACACACACACACAATGACACACACTGACACACACACAGTGATACACACTGACACACACACACACACACAGTGACACTGTCCCTCACACACGCAGTGATACACACTGACACACACACACAGTGATACACACTGACCCACACACACACACAGTGATACACACTGACACACACACACAGTGATACACACTGACACACACACACTCAGTGACACACAGTGACACACACACAGTGATACACACTGACACACACACACACACAGTGATACACACTGACACACACACACAGTGATACACACTGACACACACAGTGATACGCATTGGCACACACACACACACACACACAGTGATACACACTGACACACACACACACACCCATTGACACACACAGTGATACACGCTGACACACACACACAGTGATACATACTGACACACACAGTGACACACACTGACCCACACACACAGTGATACACACTGACCCACACACACACACAGTGATACACACTGACCCACACACACACACACACACAGTGATACACATTGACACATACACACACACACAGTGATACACACTGACACACACACACACAGTGATACACACTGACACACACACACACCCAGTGACACACACAGTGATACACACTGACACACACACACAGTGATACATACTGACACACACAGTGACACACACTGACCCACACACACACACACAGTGATACACACTGACCCACACACACACACACAGTGATGCACACTGACACACACACTCACACACAAAGTTACACGCACACATTGATACACACTGACACACACACACACACACACAGTTACACTGTCGCTCACACACGCAGTGATACACATTGACACACAAACACACACACACACACACACAGTGATACACACTGACACACACAGTGACACGTACTGACACACACACACACACAGAGTGATACACACTGACCAACACACACACACACACACAATGATGCACACTGACACACACACTCACACACAAAGTGACACACACACACACACAGTGACACTGTCGCTCACACAAGCAGTGATACACACAGACACACACACACACGCAGTGATACACACTGACACCCACACACACACACACGCAGTGATACACACTGACACACACACACACACACTCACTCAGTGATACACACTGACACCACACACACACGCCCAGTGATACACAATGACACACACACACACAGTGATACACACTGACCCACACACACAGTGATACACACTGACACACACACACAGTGATACACACTGACACACACACACTCAGTGACACACAGTGACACACACACAGTGATACACACTGACACACACACTCAGTGACACACGGTGACACACACACAGTGATACACACTGACACACACACACACTCAGTGATACACACTGAACCATACACACACACAGTGATGCACACTGACACACACAGTGATGCACACTGACACACACACTCACACACACAGTGATACACACTGACACACACACACTCAGTGACACACACACAGTGATACACACTGAGACACACACACACAGTGATACACACTGACACATACACACACAGTGATAAACACTGACACACACACACAGTGATACACACTGACACACACACACAGTGATACACACTGACACACACTCACACACACAGTGACACACACTGACACACACACAGTGATACACACTGACATGCACACACACAGTGAGACACACACACAGTGATACACACTGACACACACACACAGTGAGACACACTGACACACACACAGTGAGACACACTGACACACACACACAGTGATACACACTGACACACACTCACACACACAGTGACACACACTGACACACACACACAGTGATACACACTGACACACACTCACACACACAGTGACACACACTGACACACACACACAGTGATACACACTGACACACACACACACAGTGAGACACACTGACACACACACACAGTGAGACACACTGACACACACACGCAGTGATACACACTGACACACACACACAGTGATACACACTGACACACACACACAGTGATACACACTGACACACACACACAGTGACACACACTAATACACACACACAATGATACACACTGACACACACACACACAGTGAGACACACTGACACGCACACACACAGTGATACACACTGACACACACACACAGTGATACACACTGACACACACACAGTGACACACAGTGATACACACTGACACACACACAGTGACACACACTGATACACGCACACAGTGAGACACACTGACACACACACACGGTGATACACACTGACACACACACAGTGACACACACTGATACACGCACACAGTGAGACACACTGAAACACATACAGTGACACACACTGATACACACACACAGTGATACACACTGACACACACACACAGTGATACACACTGACACACACACACAGTGACACACACTAATACTCACACACAGTGATACACACTGACACTCACACACACAGTGACACACACTGACACACACTCACACACACAGTGACACACACTGACACACACACACACAGTGATACACACTGACACACACACACACACAGTGACACACACTGACATGCACACACACAGTGAGACACACTGACACACACACACAGTGACACACACTGACACACACAGTGATACGCACTGGCACACACACACACAGTGATACACACTGACACACACACAGTGATACACTCTGACACACACACAGTGACACACACTGACCCACACACATAGTGATACACACTGACACACACACACACAGTGATACACACTGACACACACACACACACACAGTGATACACACTGACACACACACAGTGACACACACTGACCCACACACACAGTGATACACACTGACAGACACACACACACACAGTGATACACACTGACACACACACACACAATGACACACACTGACACACACACAGTGATACACACTGACACACACACACACACACAGTGACACTGTCCCTCACACACGCAGTGATACACACTGACACACACACACAGTGATACACACTGACCCACACACACACACAGTGATACACATTGACACACATACACAGTGATACACATTGACACACACACACACAGTGTGATACACACTGACGCACACACACACACAGTGATACACACTGACACACACACACAGTGATACACACTGACACACACAGTGATACGCATTGGCACACACACACACACACACACAGTGATACACACTGACACACACACACACACCCAGTGACACACACAGTGATACACGCTGACACACACACACAGTGATACATACTGGCACACACAGTGACACACACTGACCCACACACACAGTGATACACACTGACCCACACACACACACACACAGTGATACACACTGACCCACACACACACACACACACACAGTGATACACATTGACACATACACACACACACAGTGATACACACTGACACACACACACACAGTGATACACACTGACACACACACACACCCAGTGACACACACAGTGATACACACTGACACACACACACAGTGATACATACTGACACACACAGTGACACACACTGACCCACACACACACACACAGTGATACACACTGACCCACACACACACACACAGTGATGCACACTGACACACACACTCACACACAAAGTTACACGCACACATTGATACACACTGACACACACACACACACACACAGTTACACTGTCGCTCACACACGCAGTGATACACATTGACACACAAACACACACACACACACACACAGTGATACACACTGACACACACAGTGACACGCACTGACACACACACACACAGAGTGATACACACTGACCAACACACACACACACACAATGATGCACACTGACACACACACTCACACACAAAGTGACACACACACACACACAGTGACACTGTCGCTCACACAAGCAGTGATACACACAGACACACACACACACGCAGTGATACACACTGACACCCACACACACACACACGCAGTGATACACACTGACACACACACACACACACACTCACACAGTGATACACACTGACACCACACACACACGCCCAGTGATACACAATGACACACACACACACAGTGATACACACTGACCCACACACACAGTGATACACACTGACACACACACACAGTGATACACACTGACACACACACACTCAGTGACACACAGTGACACACACACAGTGATACACACTGACACACACACTCAGTGACACACGGTGACACACACACAGTGATACACACTGACACACAAACACACTCAGTGATACACACTGAACCATACACACACACAGTGATGCACACTGACACACACAGTGATGCACATTGACACACACACTCACACACACAGTGATACACACTGACACACACACACTCAGTGACACACACACAGTGATACACACTGAGACACACACACACAGTGATACACACTGACACATACACACACAGTGATAAACACTGACACACACACACAGTGATACACACTGACACACACAGTGATACACACTGACACACACACAGTGACACACACTGACCCACACACACAGTGATACACACTGACACACACACACACACAGTGATACACACTGAACCATACACACACACAGTGATGCACACTGACACACACAGTGATGCACACTGACACACACACTCACACACACAGTGATACACACTGACACACACACTCAGTGACACACACACAGTGATACACACTGAGACACACACACACAGTGATACACACTGACACATACACACACAGTGATACACACTGACACACACACAGTGATACACACTGACACACACACACACAGTGATACACACTGACACACACACAGTGACACACACTGACCCACACACACAGTGATACACACTGACACACACACACACACACAGTGATACACACTGACACACACACACAGTGACACACACTGACACACACACAGTGATACACACTGACACACACACACACACACACAGTGACACTGTCCCTCACACACGCAGTGATACACCCTGACACACACACACACAGTGATACACACTGACCCACACACACACACAGTGATACACACTGACACACACACACAGTGACACACACTGACACACACAGTGATACGCACTGGCACACACACACACAGTGATATACACTGACACACACACAGTGATACACACTGACACACACACAGTGACACACACTGACCCACACACATAGTGATACACCCTGACACACACACACAGTGATACACACTGACACACACACAGTGATACACACTGCCACACACACAGTGACACACACTGACCCACACACACAGTGATACACACTGACACACACACACACACAGTGATACACACTGACACACACACACAGTGACACACACTGACACACACACAGTGATACACACTGACACACACACACAGTGATACACACTGGCCCACACACACACACAGTGATACACATTGACACACACACACACAGTGATACACATTGACACACACACACACACACAGTGATACACACTGACACACACACACACACACACAGTGATACACACTGACACACACACACAGTGATACACACTGACACACACAGTGATACGCACTGGCACACACACACACACACAGTGATACACACTGACACACACACAGTGATACACATTGACACACACACAGTGATACACATTGACACATACACAAACACACAGTGATACTCACTGACACACACACACACACACACAGTGATACACACTGACACACACACACACACCCAGTGACACACACAGTGATACACACTGACACACACAGTGACACACACTGACCCACACACACACACAGAGTGATACACACTGACCCACACACACACACGTAGTGATGCACACTGACACACACACTCACACTCAAAGTTAAAGACACACATTGATACACACTGACACACACACACACACACAGTTACACTGTCGCTCACACACGCAGTGATACACACTGACACACACACACACAGTGATACACACTGACACACACAGTGACACGCACTGACACACACACACACACACACAGTGATACACACTGACCCACACACACAGTGATGCACACTGACACACACACTCACACACAAAGTGACACACACACATTGATACACACTGACACACACACACACACACACACACACAGTGACACTGTCGTTCACACACGCAGTGATACACACTGACACACACACACACACACACACGCAGTGATACACACTGACACACACACACACGCAGTGATACACACTGACACACACACACACACACACAGTGATACACACTGACACACACACACACGCCCAGTGATACACAATGACACGCACACACACAGTGATACACACTGACCCACACACACAGTGATACACACTGACACACACACACAGTGATACACACTGACACACACACACTCAGTGACACACAGTGACACACACACAGTGATACACACTGACACACACAGTCAGTGACACACAGTGACACACATGCAGTGATACACACTGACACACACACACTCAGTGATACACACTGAACCATACACACACACAGTGATGCACACTGACACACACAGTGATGCACACTGACACACACACTCACACACACAGTGATACACACTGACACACACACACTCAGTGACACACACACAGTGATACACACTGAGACACACACACACAGTGATACACACTGACACACACACACAGTGATACACACTGACACACACACACACACAGTGATACACACTGACACACACACAGTGACACACACTAACCCACACACACACACACACACAGTGATACACACTGACACACACACAGTGAAACACACTGACCCACACACAGAGTGATACACACTGACACACACACACACAGTGATACACACTGACACACACACACACACACACACACACACACACACACAGTGATACACACTGACACACACACACAGTGACACACACTGACACACACACAGTGATACACACTGACACACAAACACACACACACACACACACAGTGACACTGTCCCTCACACACGCAGTGATACACACTGACACACACACACACAGTGATACACACTGACACACACACACACACAGTGATACACACTGAAACACACACACAGTGACACACACTGACACACACAGTGATACGCACTGGCACACACACACACAGTGATACACACTGACACACACACAGTGATACACACTGACACACACACAGTGACACACACTAACCCACACACACACACATACACACAGTGATACACACTGACACACACACAGTGAAACACACTGACCCACACACAGGGTGATACACACTGACACACACACACACACAGCGATACACACTGACACACACACACACACACACAGCGATACACACTGACACACACACACACACAGTGATACACACTGACACACACACACACAGTGATACACACTGACACACACACAGTGACACACACTGACCCACACACACAGTGATACACACTGACACACACACACACACACACACACACACAGTGATACACACTGACACACACACAAGGTGACACACACTGACACACACACAGTGATACACACTGACACACACACACACACACACACACAGTGACACTGTCCCTCACACACGCAGTGATACACACTGACACACACACACAGTGATACACACTGACCCACACGCACACACACAGTGATACACACTGACACACACAAACAGTGATACACACTGTCACACACACTGATACGCACTGGCACACACACACACACACACACAGTGATACACATTGACACACACACAGTGATACACATTGACACACACACAGTGATACACATTGACACATACACACACAGTGATACGCACTGGCACACACACACACACACACACAGTGATACACACTGACACACACACACACCCAGTGACACACACAGTGATACACGCTGACACACACACACAGTGATACATACTGACACACACAGTGACACACACTGACCCACACACACAGTGATACACACTGACCCACACACACACACACAGTGATACACACTGACCGACACACACACACACACACAGTGATACACATTGACACATACACACACACACAGTGATACACACTGACACACACACACACAGTGATACACACTGACACACACACACACCCAGTGACACACACAGTGATACACACTGACACACACACACAGTGATACATACTGACACACACAGTGACACACACTGACCCACACACACACACACAGTGATACACACTGACCCACACACACACACACACAGTGATGCACACTGACACACACACTCACACACAAAGTTACACGCACACATTGATACACACTGACACACACACACACACACACAGTTACACTGTCGCTCACACACGCAGTGATACACATTGACACACAAACACACACACACACACACAGTGGTACACACTGACACACACAGTGACACGCACTGACACACACACAGAGTGATATACACTGATCCACACACACACACACACACACACAATGATGCACACTGACACACACACTCACACACAAAGTGACACACACACACACACAGTGACACTGTCGCTCACACAAGCAGTGATACACACAGACACACACACACACGCAGTGATACACACTAACACCCACACACACACACACGCAGTGATACACACTGACACACACACACACACACTCACACAGTGATACACACTGACACACACACACACGCCCAGTGATACACAATGACACACACACACAGTGATACACACTGACCCACACACACAGTGATACACACTGACACACACACACAGTGATACACACTGACACACACACACTCAGTGACACACAGTGACACACACACAGTGATACACACTGACACACACACTCAGTGACACACGGTGACACACACACAGTGATACACACTGACACACACACACACTCAGTGATACACACTTAACCATACACACACACAGTGATGCACACTGACACACACAGTGATGCACACTGACACACACACTCACACACACAGTGATACACACTGACAGACACACACTCAGTGACACACACACAGTGATACACACTGAGACACACACACACAGTGATACACACTGACACATACACACACAATGATAAACACTGACACACACACACAGTGATACACACTGACACACACACACAGTGATACACACTGACACACACACAGTGACACACACTGACCCACACACACAGCGATACACACTGACACACACACACACACACAGCGATACACACTGACACACACACACACACAGTGATACACACTGACACACACACACACAGTGATACACACTGACACACACTCAGTGACACACACTGACCCACACACACAGTGATACACACTGACACACACACAAACACACACACAGTGATACACACTGACACACACACACAGTGACACACACTGACACACACACAGTGATACAGACTGACACACACACACACACACAGTGACACTGTCCCTCACACACGCAGTGATACACACTGACACACACACACACAGTGATACACACTGACCCACACGCACACACACAGTGATACACACTGACACACACAAACAGTGATACACACTGTCACACACACTGATACGCACTGGCACACACACACACACACACACAGTGATACACATTGACACACACACAGTGATACACATTGACACATACACACACAGTGATACACACTGACACACACACAGTGATACACATTGACACATACACACATACACACAGTGATACACACTGACACACACACACACACAGTGACACACACTGACACACACGCACAGTGATACACACTGACACACAGACACACACACACACAGTGATACACTCTGACACACACACAGTGACACACACTGACCCACACACATAGTGATCCACACTGACACACACACACACAGTGATACACACTGACACACACACACACACACAGTGATACACACTGACACACACACACAGTGACACACACTGACCCACACACACAGTGATACACACTGACACACACACACACACACAGTGATACACATTGACACACACACAGTGATACACATTGACACACACACAGTGATACACATTGACACATACACACACAGTGATACATACTGACACACACACAGTGATACACATTGACACATACACACATACACACAGTGATACACACTGACACACACACACACACAGTGACACACACTGACCCACACACACAGTGATACACACTGACACACACACACACACACACAGTGATACACTCTGACACACACACAGTGACACACACTGACCCACACACATAGTGATACACACTGACACACACACACACAGTGATACACACTGACACACACACACACACACAGTGATACACACTGACACACACACAGTGACACACACTGACCCACACACACAGTGATACACACTGACACACACACACACACACACAGTGATACACACTGACACACACACACAATGACACACACTGACACACACACAGTGATACACACTGACACACACACACACACACAGTGACACTGTCCCTCACACACGCAGTGATACACACTGACACACACACACAGTGATACACACTGACCCACACACACACACAGTGATACACATTGACACACATACACAGTGATACACATTGACACACACACACACAGTGTGATACACACTGACGCACACACACCCACAGTGATACACACTGACACACACACACAGTGATACACACTGACACACACAGTGATACGCACTGGCACACACACACACACACACAGTGATACACACTGACACACACACACACACACCCAGTGACACACACAGTGATACACGCTGACACACACACACAGTGATACATACTGACACACACAGTGACACACACTGACCCACACACACAGTGATACACACTGACCCACACACACACACACAGTGATACACACTGACCCACACACACACACACACAGTGATACACATTGACACATACACACACACACAGTGATACACACTGACACACACACACACAGTGATACACACTGACACACACACACACCCAGTGACACACACAGTGATACACACTGACACACACACACAGTGATACATACTGACACACACAGTGACACACACTGACCCACACACACACACACAGTGATGCACACTGACACACACAATCACACACAAAGTTACACGCACACATTGATACACACTGACACACACACACACACAGTTACACTGTCGCTCACACACGCAGTGATACACATTGACACACAAACACACACACACACACACAGTGATACACACTGACACACACAGTGACACGCACTGACACACACACACACAGAGTGATACACACTGACCCACACACACACACACACACAATGATGCACACTGACACACACACTCACACACAAAGTGACACACACACACACACAGTGACACTGTCGCTCACACAAGCAGTGATACACACAGACACACACACACACGCAGTGATACACACTGACACCCACACACACACACACGCAGTGATACACACTGACACACACACACACACACTCACACAGTGATACACACTGACACACACACACACGCCCAGTGATACACAATGACACACACACACACAGTGATACACACTGACCCACACACACAGTGATACACACTGACACACACACACAGTGATACACACTGACACACACACTCAGTGACACACAGTGACACACACACAGTGATACACACTGACACACACACTCAGTGACACACGGTGACACACACACAGTGATACACACTGACACACACACACACACTCAGTGATACACACTGAACCATACACACACACAGTGATGCACACTGACACACACAGTGATGCACACTGACACACACACTCACACACACAGTGATACACACTGACACACACACACTCAGTGACACACACACAGTGATACACACTGAGACATACACACACAGTGATACACACTGACACATACACACACAGTGATAAACACTGACACACACACACAGTGATACACACTGACACACACACACAGTGATACACACTGACACACACTCAGTGACACACACTGACCCACACACACAGTGATACACACTGACACACACACACACACAGTGATACACACTGAACCATACACACACACAGTGATGCACACTGACACACACAGTGATGCACACTGACACACACACTCACACACACAGTGATACACACTGACACACATACTCAGTGACACACACACAGTGATACACACTGAGACACACACACACAGTGATACACACTGACACATACACACACAGTGATACACACTGACACACACACAGTGATACACACTGACACACACACACACAGTGATACACACTGACACACACACAGTGACACACACTGACCCACACACACACACACAGTGATACACACTGACACACACACACAGTGACACACACTGACACACACACAGTGATACACACTGACACACACACACACACACACAGTGACACTGTCCCTCACACACGCAGTGATACACTCTGACACACACACACAGTGATACACACTGACCCACACACACACACAGTGATACACACTGACACACACACACAGTGACACACACTGACACACACAGTGATACGCACTGGCACACACACACACAGTGATATACACTGACACACACACAGTGATACACACTGACACACACACAGTGACACACACTGACCCACACACATAGTGATACACACTGACACACACACACAGTGATACACACTGACACACACACAGTGATACACACTGCCACACACACAGTGACACACACTGACCCACACACACAGTGATACACACTGACACACACACACACACAGTGATACACACTGACACACACACACAGTGACCCACACTGACACACACACAGTGATACACACTGACACACACACACACACACACACACACACACACACACAGTGACACTGTCCCTCACACACGCAGTTATACACACTGACACACACACACAGTGATACACACTGGCCCACACACACACACAGTGATACACATTGACACACACACGCACAGTGATACACATTGACACACACACACACACACAGTGATACACACTGACACACACACACACACACAGAGTGATACACACTGACACACACACACAGTGATACACACTGACACACACAGTGATACGCACTGGCACACACACACACACACACAGTGATACACACTGACACACACACAGTGATACACATTGACACACACACAGTGATACACATTGACACATACACAAACACACAGTGATACTCACTGACACACACACACACACACACAGTGATACACACTGACACACACAGTGACACACACTGACCCACACACACACACAGAGTGATACACACTGACCCACACACACACACATAGTGATGCACACTGACACACACACTCACACTCAAAGTTAAAGACACACATTGATACACACTGACACACACACACACACACACAGTTACACTGTCGCTCACACATGCAGTGATACACACTGACACACACACACACAGTGACACGCACTGACACACACACACACACACACAGTGATACACACTGACCCACACACACGCACACACAGTGATGCACACTGACACACACACTCACACACAAAGTGACACACACACATTGATACACACTGACACACACACACACACAGTGACACTGTCGTTCACACACGCAGTGATACACACTGACACACACACACACACACACACACGCAGTGATACACACTGACACACACACACACGCAGTGATACACACTGACACACACACACACACAGTGATACACACTGACACTCACACACACGCCCAGTGATACACAATGACACGCACACACACAGTGATACACACTGACCCACACACACAGTGATACACACTGACACACACACACAGTGATACACACTGACACACACACACTCAGTGACACACAGTGACACACACACAGTGATACACACTGACACACGCAGTCAGTGACACACAGTGACACACACACAGTGATACACACTGACACACACACACTCAGTGATACACACTGAACCATACACACACACAGTGATGCACACTGACACACACAGTGATGCACACGGACACACACACTCACACACACAGTGATACACACTGACACACACACACTCAGTGACACACACACAGTGATACACACTGAGACACACACACACAGTGATACACACTGACACATACACACACAGTGATACACACTGACACACACACAGTGACACACACTAACCCCCACACACACACACACACAGTGATACACACTGACACACACACAGTGAAACACACTGACCCACACACAGAGTGATACACACTGACAGACACACACACACACACACACACACACACACACACAGTGATACACACTGACACACACACACAGTGACACACACTGACACACACACAGTGATACACACTGACACACAAACACACACACACACACACACAGTGACACTGTCCCTCACACACGCAGTGATACACACTGACACACACACACACAGTGATACACACTGACACACACACACACACACACACAGTGATACACACTGAAACACACACACAGTGACACACACTGACACACACAGTGATACGCACTGGCACACACACACACAGTGATACACACTGACACACACACAGTGATACACACTGACACACACACTGTGACACACACTAACCCACACACACACACACACACACAGTGATACACACTGACACACACACAGTGAAACACACTGACCCACACACAGGGTGATACACACTGACACACACACACACACACAGCGATACACACTGACACACACACACACACACAGCGATACACACTGACACACACACACAGTGATACACACTGACACACACACACACAGTGATACACACTGACACACACACAGTGACACACACTGACCCACACACACAGTGATACACACTGACACACACACACACACACACACAGTGATACACACTGACACACACACACAGTGACACACACTGACACACACACAGTGATACACACTGACACACACACACACACACACAGTGACACTGTCCCTCACACACGCAGTGATACACACTGACACACACACACAGTGATACACACTGACCCACACGCACACACACAGTGATACACACTGACACACACAAACAGTGATACACACTGTCACACACACTGATACGCACTGGCACACACACACACACACACACACAGTGATACACATTGACACACACACAGTGATACACATTGACACACACACAGTGATACACATTGACACATACACACACAGTGATACACACTGACACACACACAGTGATACACATTGACACATACACACATACACACAGTGATACACACTGACACACACACACACACAGTGACACACACTGACACACACGCACAGTGATACGCACTGACACACACACACACAGTGATACACACTGACACACACACACAGTGATACACACTGACACACACACACAGTGACACACACTGACACACACACAGTGATACACACTGACACACACACACACAGACAGTGACACTGTCCCTCACACACGCAGTGATACACACTGACACACACACACACAGTGATACACACTGACCCACACACACACACAGTGATACACACTGACCCACACACACAGTGATACACACTGACACACACACACAGTGATACACACTGACACGCACAGTGATACGCACTGACACACACACACACACAGTGATACACACTGACACACACACACAGTGACACACACTGACACACACACAGTGATACACACTGACACACACACACACAGTGACACTGTCCCTCACACACGCAGTGATACACACTGACACACACACACACAGTGATACACACTGACCCACACACACACACAGTGATAAACACTGACACACACACACAGTGATACACACTGACACACACAGTGACACACACTGACCCACACACACTCAGTGATACACACTGAACCATACACACACACAGTGATGCACACTGACACACACACACTCACACACACAGTGATACACACTAACAGACACACACACAGTGATACACACTGACCCACACACACACAGTGATACACACCGACCCACACACACACACACACAGTGATGCACACTGACACACACACTCACACACACAGTGACACACACTGACACACACATCGACACTGACCCGCACACACACTGACACACACACACACACAGTGACACACACTGACACACACACACACTGTGATACACACTGACCCACACACACACACAGTGATACACACTGACCCACACACACAGTGATACACACTGACACACACACACAGTGATACACACTGACACGCACAGTGATACGCACTGACACACACACACACACACAGTGATACACACTGACACACACACACAGTGACACACACTGACACACACACAGTGATACACACTGACACACACACACAGTGACACTGTCCCTCACACACGCAGTGATACACACTGACACACACACACACAGTGATACACACTGACCCACACACACACACAGTGATACACACTGACACACACACACAGTGATACACACTGACACACACAGTGACACACACTGACCCACACACACTCAGTGATACACACTGAACCATACACACACACAGTGATGCACACTGACACACACACACTCACACACACAGTGATACACACTAACAGACACACACACAGTGATACACACTGACCCACACACACACAGTGATACACACCGACCCACACACACACACACACAGTGATGCACACTGACACACACACTCACACACACAGTGACACACACTGACACACACATCGACACTGACCCTCACACACACTGACACACACACACACACAGTGACACACACTGACACACACACACACTGACAAAAACACACAGTGATACACACTGACACACACTCACACACACAGTGACACACACTGACATGCACACACACAGTGAGACACACACACAGTGATACACACTGACACACACACACACAGTGAGACACACTGACACACACACACAGTGAGACACACTGACAAACACACAGTGATACACACTGACACACACTCACACACACAGTGACACACACTGATACACACACACAGTGATACACACTGACACACACTCACACACACAGTGATACACATTGACACACACACAGTGATACACATTGACACACACACAGTGATACACATTGACACATACACACACAGTGATACACACTGACACACACACAGTGATACACATTGACACATACACACAGTGATACACACTGACACACACACACACACAGTGATACACACTGACACACACGCACAGTGATACACACTGACACACACAGTGATACGCACTGACACACACACACAGTGATACACACTGACACACACACACAGTGATACACTATGACACACACACACAGTGACACACACTGACACACACAGTGATACACACTGACACACACACACAGACAGTGACACTGTCCCTCACACACGCAGTGATACACACTGACACACACACACACAGTGATACACACTGACCCACACACACACACAGTGATACACACTGACCCACACACACAGTGATACACACTGACACACACACACAGTGATACACACTGACACACACAGTGATACGCACTGACACACACACACACAGTGATACACACTGACACACACACACAGTGACACACACTGACACACACACAGCGATACACACTGACACACACACACACACACACACACACACACAGTGACACTGTCCCTCACACACGCAGTGATACACACTGACACACACACACACACAGTGATACACACTGACACACACACACAGTGATACAAACTGACACACACAGTGACACACACTGACCCACACACACTCAGTGATACACACTGAACCATACACACACACAGTGATGCACACGACACACACACACTCACACACACAGTGATACACACTGAAACACACACACAGTGATACACACTGACACACACACACTCAGTGACACACACACAGTGACACACACTGACCCACACACACACAGTGATACACACTGACCCACACACACACACAGTGATGCACACTGACACACACACTCACACACACAGTGACACACACTGACACACACATCGACACTGACCCTCACACACACTGATACACACACACACACAGTGACACACACTGACACACACACACACTGACAAAAACACACAGTGATACACACTGACACACACTCACACACACAGTGACACACACTGACATGCACACACACAGTGAGACACACACACAGTGATACACACTGACACACACACACAGTGAGACACACTGACACACAGACACACAGTGAGACACACTGACACACACACACAGTGATACACACTGACACACACTCACACACACAGTGACACACACTGACACACACACACAGTGATACACACTGGCACACACTCACACACACAGTGACACACACTGACACACACACACAGTGATACACACTGACACACACACACACAGTGAGACACACTGACACACACACACAGTGAGACACACTGACACACACACACAGTGATACACACTGACACACACACACAGTGATACACACTGACACACACACAGTGACACACACTGATACACACACAGTGATACACACTGACACACACACAGTGACACACACTGATACACGCACACAGTGAGACACACTGACACACACACACGGTGATACACACTGACACACACACAGTGACACACACTGATACACGCACACAGTGAGACACACTGACACACATACAGTGACACACACTGATACACACACACAGTGATACACACTGACACACACACACAGTGATACACACTGACACACACACACAGTGACACACACTAATACACACACACAGTGATACACACTGACACTCACACACACAGTGACACACACTGACACACACTCACACACACAGTGACACACACTGACACACACACACAGTGATACACACTGACCCACACACACACAGTGACACACACTGACATGCACACACACAGTGAGACACACTGACACACACACACAGTGACACACACTGACACACACAGTGATACGCACTGGCACACACACACACAGTGATACACACTGACACAGACACAGTGATACACACTGACACACACACAGTGACACACACTGACCCACACACATAGTGATACACACTGACACACACACACACAGTGATACACACTGACACACACACACAGTGATACACACTGACACACACACAGTGACACACACTGACCCACACACACAGTGATACACACTGACACACACACACACACAGTGATACACACTGACACACACACACAGTGACACACACTGACACACACACAGTGATACACACTGACACACACACACACACACACACAGTGACACTGTCCCTCACACACGCAGTGATACACACTGACACACACACACAGTGATACACACTGACCCACACACACACACAGTGATACACATTGACACACACACACAGTGATACACATTGACACACACACACACACACAGTGATACACACTGACACACACACACACACACAGTGATACACACTGACACACACACACAGTGATACACACTGACACACACAGTGATACGCACTGGCACACACACACACACACACACACAGTGATACACACTGACACACACACACACACCCAGTGACACACACAGTGATACACGCTGACACACACACACAGTGATACATACTGACACACACAGTGACACACACTGACCCACACACACAGTGATACACACTGACACACACACACACAGTGATACACACTGACACACAAACACACACACACACAGTGATACACATTGACACATACACACACACACATTGATACACACTGACACACACACACACAGTGATACACACTGACACACACACACACACACAGTGACACACACAGTGATACACACTGACACACACACACAGTGATACATACTGACACACACAGTGACACACACTGACCCACACACACACACACAGTGATACACACTGACCCACACACACACACACAGTGATGCACACTGACACACACACTCACACACAATGTTACACATACACATTGATACACACTGACACACACACACACACACACACACACACAGTTACACTGTCGCTCACACACGCAGTGATACACATTGACACACAAACACACACACACACAGTGGTACACACTGACACACACAGTGACACGCACTGACACAGACACACACAGAGTGATACACACTGACCCACACACACACACACACAATGATGCACACTGACACACACACTCACACACAAAGTGACACACACACACACAGTGACACTGTCGCTCACACACGCAGTGATACACACTGACACCCACACACACACACACGCAGTGATACACACTGACACACACACACACACACTCACACAGTGATACACACTGACACACACAAACACGCCCAGTGATACACAATGACACACACAAACACAGTGATACACACTGACCCACACACACAGTGATACACACTGACACACACACACTCAGTGACACACAGTGACACACACACAGTGATACACACTGACACACACACTCAGTGACACACAGTGACACACACACAGTGATACACACTGACACACACACACACTCAGTGATACACACTGAACGATACACACACACAGTGATGCAAACTGACACACACAGTGATGCACACTGACACACACACTCACACACACAGTGATACACACTGACACACACACACAGTGATACACACTGACACACACACACAGTGACACACACCGACACACACACAGTGATACACACTGACACACACACACAGACAGTGACACTGTCCCTCACACACGCAGTGATACACACTGACACACACACACACAGTGATACACACTGACCCACACACACACACAGTGATACACACTGACCCACACACACAGTGATACACACTGACACACACACACAGTGATACACACTGACACACACAGTGATACACACTGACACACACACACACACACACACACAGTGACACTGTCCCTCACACACGCAGTGATACACACTGACACACACACACACAGTGATACACACTGACCCACACACACACACAGTGATACACACTGACACACACACACAGTGATACACACTGACACACACAGTGACACACACTGACCCACACACACTCAGTGATACACACTGAACCATACACACACACAGTGATGCACACGACACACACACACTCACACACAGAGTGATACACACTGACACACACACACAGTGATACACACTGACACACACACACACTCAGTGACACACACACAGTGACACACACTGACCCACACACACACAGTGATACACACTGACCCCCACACACACAGTGATGCACACTGACACACACACTCACACACACAGTGACACACACTGACACACACATCGACACTGACCCTCACACACACTGATACACACACACACACAGTGACACACACTGACACACACACACACTGACAAAAACACACAGTGATACACACTGACACACACTCACACACACAGTGACACACACTGACATGCACACACACAGTGAGACACACACACAGTGATACACACTGACACACACACACAGTGAGACACACTGACACACACACACAGTGAGACACACTTTCACACACACACAGTGATACACACTGACACACACTCACACTCACAGTGACACACACTGACACACACACACAGTGATACACACTGACACACACTCACACACACAGTGACACACACTGACACACACACACAGTGATACACACTGACACACACACACACAGTGAGACACACTGACACACACACACAGTGAGACACACTGACACACACACACAGTGATACACACTGACACACACACACAGTGATACACACTGACACACACACAGTGACACACACTGATACACACACAGTGATACACACTGACACACATACTCAGTGACACACACACAGTGATACACACTGAGACACACACACACAGTGATACACACTGACACATACACACACAGTGATACACACTGACACACACACAGTGATACACACTGACACACACACACACAGTGATACACACTGACACACACACAGTGACACACACTGACCCACACACACACACACAGTGATAAACACTGACACACACACACAGTGACACACACTGACACACACACAGTGATACACACTGACACACACACACACACACACAGTGACACTGTCCCTCACACACGCAGTGATACACTCTGACACACACACACACACTGTGATACACACTGACCCACACACACACACAGTGATACACACTGACACACACACACAGTGACACACACTGACACACACAGTGATACGCACTGGCACACACACACACAGTGATATACACTGACACACACACAGTGATACACACTGACACACACACAGTGACACACACTGACCCACACACATAGTGATACACACTGACACACACACACAGTGATACACACTGACACACACACAGAGATACACACTGCCACACACACAGTGACACACACTGACCCACACACACAGTGATACACACTGACACACACACACACACAGTGATACACACTGACACACACACACAGTGACACACACTGACACACACACAGTGATACACACTGACACACACACACACACACACACACACACACACAGTGACACTGTCCCTCACACACGCAGTGATACACACTGACACACACACACAGTGATACACACTGGCCCACACACACACACAGTGATACACATTGACACACACACACACAGTGATACACATTGACACACACACACACACACAGTGATACACACTGACACACACACACACACACACACAGTGATACACACTGACACACACACACAGTGATACACACTGACACACACAGTGATACGCACTGGCACACACACACACACACACAGTGATACACACTGACAAACACAGTGATGCACATTGACACACACACAGTGATACACATTGACACATACACAAACACACAGTGATACTCACTGACACACACACACACACAGTGATACACACTGACACACACAGTGACACACACTGACACACACACACACACAGAGTGATACACACTGACCCACACACACACACATAGTGATGCACACTGACACACACACTCACACTCAAAGTTAAAGACACACATTGATACACACTGACACACACACACACACACAGTTACACTGTCGCTCACACACGCAGTGATACACACTGACACACACACACACAGTGACACGCACTGACACACACACACAGTGATACACACTGACCCACACACACACACACACAGTGATGCACACTGACACACACACTCACACACAAAGTGACACACACACATTGATACACACTGACACACACACACACACACACACAGTGACACTGTCGTTCACACACGCAGTGATACACACTGACACACACACACACACACGCAGTGATACACACTGACACACACACACACGCAGTGATACACACTGACACACACACACACACAGTGATACACACTGACACTCACACACACGCCCAGTGATACACAATGACACGCACACACACAGTGATACACACTGACCCACACACACAGTGATACACACTGACACACACACACAGTGATACACACTGACACACACACACTCAGTGACACACAGTGACACACACACAGTGATACACACTGACACACACAGTCAGTGACACACAGTGACACACACACAGTGATACACACTGACACACACACACTCAGTGATACACACTGAACCATACACACACACAGTGATGCACACTGACACACACAGTGATGCACACTGACACACACACTCACACACACAGTGATACACACTGACACACACACACTCAGTGACACACACACAGTGATACACACTGAGACACACACACACAGTGATACACACTGACACACACACACAGTGATACACACTGACACACACACACACACAGTGATACACACTGACACACACACAGTGACACACACTAACCCACACACACACACACACAGTGATACACACTGACACACACACACACAGTGAGACACACTGACACACACACACAGTGAGACACACTGACACACACACACAGTGATACACACTGACACACACACACAGTGATACACACTGACACACACACAGTGACACACACTGATACACACACAGTGATACACACTGACACACATACTCAGTGACACACACACAGTGATACACACTGAGACACACACACACAGTGATACACACTGACACATACACACACAGTGATACACACTGACACACACACAGTGATACACACTGACACACACACACACAGTGATACACACTGACACACACACAGTGACACACACTGACCCACACACACACACACAGTGATACACACTGACACACACACACAGTGACACACACTGACACACACACAGTGATACACACTGACACACACACACACACACAGTGACACTGTCCCTCACACACGCAGTGATACACTCTGACACACACACACACAGTGATACACACTGACCCACACACACACACAGTGATACACACTGACACACACACACAGTGACACACACTGACACACACAGTGATACGCACTGGCACATACACACACAGTGATATACACTGACACACACACAGTGATACACACTGACACACACACAGTGACACACACTGACCCACACACATAGTGATACACACTGACACACACACACAGTGATACACACTGACACACACACAGTGATTACACAATGCCACACACACAGTGACACACACTGACCCACACACACAGTGATACACACTGACACACACACACACACACAGTGATACACACTGACACACACACACACAGTGACACACACTGACACACACACAGTGATACACACTGACACACACACACACACACACACACACAGTGACACTGTCCCTCACACACGCAGTGATACACACTGACACACACACACAGTGATACACACTGGCCCACACACACACACAGTGATACACATTGACACACACACACACAGTGATACACATTGACACACACACACACACACAGTGATACACACTGACACACACACACAGTGATACACACTGACACACACAGTGATACGCACTGGCACACACACACACACACACAGTGATACACACTGACACACGCACAGTGATACACATTGACACACACACAGTGATACACATTGACACATACACAAACACACAGTGATACTCACTGACACACACACACACACAGTGATACACACTGACACACACAGTGACACACACTGACCCACACACACACAGAGTGATACACACTGACCCACACACACACACATAGTGATGCACACTGACACACACACTCACACTCAAAGTTAAAGACACACATTGATACACACTGACACACACACACACACACAGTTACACTGTCGCTCACACACGCAGTGATACACACTGACACACACACACACAGTGACACGCACTGACACACACACACACACACAGTGATACACACTGACCCACACACACACACACACAGTGATGCACACTGACACACACACTCACACACAAAGTAACACACACACACATTGATGCACACTGACACACACACACACACACACAGTGACACTGTCGTTCACACACGCAGTGATACACACTGACACACACACACACACACACACACGCAGTGATACACACTGACACACACACACACGCAGTGATACACACTGACACACACACACACACAGTGATACACACTGACACACACACACACGCCCAGTGATACACAATGACACGCACACACACACTGATACACACTGACCCACACACACAGTGATACACACTGACACACACACACAGTGATACACACTGACACACACACACTCAGTGACACACAGTGACACACACACAGTGATACACACTGACACACACAGTCAGTGACACACAGTGACACACACACAGTGATACACACTGACACACACACACTCAGTGATACACACTGAACCATACACACACACAGTGATGCACACTGACACACACAGTGATGCACACTGACACACACACTCACACACACAGTGATACACACTGACACACACACACTCAGTGACACACACACAGTGATACACACTGAGACACACACACACAGTGACACACACTGACACACACACACAGTGATACACACTGACACACACACACACACAGTGATACACACTGACACACACACAGTGACACACACTAACCCACACACACACACACACACAGTGATACACACTGACACACACACAGTGAAACACACTGACCCACACACAGAGTGATACACACTGACACACACACTCAGTGATACACACTGACACACACACACACACACACACACACAGTGATACACACTGACACACACACAGTGATACACACTGACACACAAACACACACACACACACACACACACAGTGACACTGTCCCTCACACACGCAGTGATACACACTGACACACACACACACAGTGATACACACTGACACACACACACACACACACACAGTGATACACACTGAAACACACACACAGTGACACACACTGACACACACAGTGATACGCACTGGCACACACACACACAGTGATACACACTGACACACACACAGTGATACACACTGACACACACACTGTGACACACACTAACCCACACACACACACACACAGTGATACACACTGACACACACACAGTGAAACACACTGACCCACACACAGGGTGATACACACTGACACACACACACACACACACAGCGATACACACTGACACACACACACACACACAGCGATACACACTGACACACACACACACACAGTGATACACACTGACACACACACACACAGTGATACACACTGACACACACACAGTGACACACACTGACCCACACACACAGTGATACACACTGACACACACACACACACACACACACACACAGTGATACACACTGACACACACACACAGTGACACACACTGACACACACACAGTGATACACACTGACACACACACACACACACACACACAGTGACACTGTCCCTCACACACGCAGTGATACACACTGACACACACACACAGTGATACACACTGACCCACACGCACACACACAGTGATACACACTGACACACACAAACAGTGATACACACTGTCACGCACACTGATACGCACTGGCACACACACACACACACACACAGTGATACACATTGACACACACACAGTGATACACATTGACACACACACAGTGATACACATTGACACATACACACACAGTGATACACACTGACACACACACAGTGATACACATTGACACATACACACATACACACAGTGATACACACTGACACACACACACACACAGTGACACACACTGACACACACGCACAGTGATACGCACTGACACACACACACACAGTGATACACACTGACACACACACACAGTGATACACACTGACACACACACACAGTGACACACACTGACACACACACAGTGATACACACTGACACACACACACACACAGACAGTGACACTGTCCCTCACACACGCAGTGATACACACTGACACACACACAGTGATACACACTGACCCACACACACACACAGTGATACACACTGACCCACACACACAGTGATACACACTGACACACACACACAGTGATACACACTGACACGCACAGTGATACGCACTGACACACACACACACACACAGTGATACACACTGACACACACACACAGTGACACACACTGACACACACACAGTGATACACACTGACACACACACACACAGTGACACTGTCCCTCACACACGCAGTGATACACACTGACACACACACACACAGTGATACACACTGACCCACACACACACACAGTGATACACACTGACACACACACACACACACAGTGATACACACTGACACACACACACAGTGACACACACTGACCCACACACACAGTGATACACACTGACACACACACACACACACAGTGATACACATTGACACACACACAGTGATACACATTGACACACACACAGTGATACACATTGACACATACACACACAGTGATACATACTGACACACACACAGTGATACACATTGACACATACACACATACACACAGTGATACACACTGACACACACACACACACAGTGACACACACTGACCCACACACACAGTGATACACACTGACACACACACACACACACACACAGTGATACACTCTGACACACACACAGTGACACACACTGACCCACACACATAGTGATACACACTGACACACACACACACAGTGATACACACTGACACACACACACACACACACAGTGATACACACTGACACACACACAGTGACACACACTGACCCACACACACAGTGATACACACTGACACACACACACACACACACAGTGATACACACTGACACACACACACAATGACACACACTGACACACACACAGTGATACACACTGACACACACACACACACACAGTGACACTGTCCCTCACACACGCAGTGATACACACTGACACACACACACAGTGATACACACTGACCCACACACACACACAGTGATACACATTGACACACATACACAGTGATACACATTGACACACACACACACACAGTGTGATACACACTGACGCACACACACCCACAGTGATACACACTGACACACACACACAGTGATACACACTGACACACACAGTGATACGCACTGGCACACACACACACACACACAGTGATACACACTGACACACACACACACACACCCAGTGACACACACAGTGATACACGCTGACACACACACACAGTGATACATACTGACACACACAGTGACACACACTGACCCACACACACAGTGATACACACTGACCCACACACACACACACAGTGATACACACTGACCCACACACACACACACACAGTGATACACATTGACACATACACACACACACAGTGATACACACTGACACACACACACACAGTGATACACACTGACACACACACACACCCAGTGACACACACAGTGATACACACTGACACACACACACAGTGATACATACTGACACACACAGTGACACACACTGACCCACACACACACACACAGTGATACACACTGACCCACACACACACACACAGTGATGCACACTGACACACACACTCACACACAAAGTTACACGCACACATTGATACACACTGACACACACACACACACAGTTACACTGTCGCTCACACACGCAGTGATACACATTGACACACAAACACACACACACACACACAGTGATACACACTGACACACACAGTGACACGCACTGACACACACACACACAGAGTGATACACACTGACCCACACACACACACACACACAATGATGCACACTGACACACACACTCACACACAAAGTGACACACACACACACACAGTGACACTGTCGCTCACACAAGCAGTGATACACACAGACACACACACACACGCAGTGATACACACTGACACCCACACACACACACACGCAGTGATACACACTGACACACACACACACACACTCACACAGTGATACACACTGACACACACACACACGCCCAGTGATACACAATGACACACACACACACAGTGATACACACTGACCCACACACACAGTGATACACACTGACACACACACACAGTGATACACACTGACACACACACTCAGTGACACACAGTGACACACACACAGTGATACACACTGACACACACACTCAGTGACACACGGTGACACACACACAGTGATACACACTGACACACACACACACTCAGTGATACACACTGAACCATACACACACACAGTGATGCACACTGACACACACAGTGATGCACACTGACACACACACTCACACACACAGTGATACACACTGACACACACACACTCAGTGACACACACACAGTGATACACACTGAGACACACACACACAGTGATACACACTGACACATACACACACAGTGATAAACACTGACACACACACACAGTGATACACACTGACACACACACACAGTGATACACACTGACACACACACAGTGACACACACTGACCCACACACACAGTGATACACACTGACACACACACACACACAGTGATACACACTGAACCATACACACACACAGTGATGCACACTGACACACACAGTGATGCACACTGACACACACACTCACACACACAGTGATACACACTGACACACATACTCAGTGACACACACACAGTGATACACACTGAGACACACACACACAGTGATACACACTGACACATACACACACAGTGATACACACTGACACACACACAGTGATACACACTGACACACACACACACAGTGATACACACTGACACACACACAGTGACACACACTGACCCACACACACACACACAGTGATACACACTGACACACACACACAGTGACACACACTGACACACACACAGTGATACACACTGACACACACACACACACACACAGTGACACTGTCCCTCACACACGCAGTGATACACTCTGACACACACACACAGTGATACACACTGACCCACACACACACACAGTGATACACACTGACACACACACACAGTGACACACACTGACACACACAGTGATACGCACTGGCACACACACACACAGTGATACACACTGACACACACACAGTGACACACACTGACCCACACACATAGTGATACACACTGACACACACACACAGTGATACACACTGACACACACACAGTGATACACACTGCCACACACACAGTGACACACACTGACCCACACACACAGTGATACACACTGACACACACACACACACAGTGATACACACTGACACACACACACAGTGACCCACACTGACACACACACAGTGATACACACTGACACACACACACACACACACACACACACACACACACACAGTGACACTGTCCCTCACACACGCAGTTATACACACTGACACACACACACAGTGATACACACTGGCCCACACACACACACAGTGATACACATTGACACACACACGCACAGTGATACACATTGACACACACACACACACACAGTGATACACACTGACACACACACACACACACAGAGTGATACACACTGACACACACACACAGTGATACACACTGACACACACAGTGATACGCACTGGCACACACACACACACACACAGTGATACACACTGACACACACACAGTGATACACATTGACACACACACAGTGATACACATTGACACATACACAAACACACAGTGATACTCACTGACACACACACACACACACACAGTGATACACACTGACACACACAGTGACACACACTGACCCACACACACACACAGAGTGATACACACTGACCCACACACACACACATAGTGATGCACACTGACACACACACTCACACTCAAAGTTAAAGACACACATTGATACACACTGACACACACACACACACACACAGTTACACTGTCGCTCACACATGCAGTGATACACACTGACACACACACACACAGTGACACGCACTGACACACACACACACACACACAGTGATACACACTGACACACACACACACACACAGTGATGCACACTGACACACACACTCACACACAAAGTGACACACACACATTGATACACACTGACACACACACACACACAGTGACACTGTCGTTCACACACGCAGTGATACACACTGACACACACACACACACACACGCAGTGATACACACTGACACACACACACACGCAGTGATACACACTGACACACACACACACACAGTGATACACACTGACACTCACACACACGCCCAGTGATACACAATGACACGCACACACACAGTGATACACACTGACCCACACACACAGTGATACACACTGACACACACACACAGTGATACACACTGACACACACACACTCAGTGACACACAGTGACACACACACAGTGATACACACTGACACACACAGTCAGTGACACACAGTGACACACACACAGTGATACACACTGACACACACACACTCAGTGATACACACTGAACCATACACACACACAGTGATGCACACTGACACACACAGTGATGCACACTGACACACACACTCACACACACAGTGATACACACTGACACACACACACTCAGTGACACACACACAGTGATACACACTGAGACACACACACACAGTGATACACACTGACACATACACACACAGTGATACACACTGACACACACACAGTGACACACACTAACCCCCACACACACACACACACAGTGATACACACTGACACACACACAGTGAAACACACTGACCCACACACAGAGTGATACACACTGACAGACACACACACACACACACACACACACACAGTGATACACACTGACACACACACACAGTGACACACACTGACACACACAGTGATACACACTGACACACAAACACACACACACACACACACAGTGACACTGTCCCTCACACACGCAGTGATACACACTGACACACACACACACAGTGATACACACAGACACACACACACACACACACACACAGTGATACACACTGAAACACACACACAGTGACACACACTGACACACACAGTGATACGCACTGGCACACACACACACAGTGATACACACTGACACACACACAGTGATACACACTGACACACACACTGTGACACACACTAACCCACACACACACACACACACACACAGTGATACACACTGACACACACACAGTGAAACACACTGACCCACACACAGGGTGATACACACTGACACACACACACACACACAGCGATACACACTGACACACACACACACACACAGCGATACACACTGACACACACACACAGTGATACACACTGACACACACACACACAGTGATACACACTGACACACACACAGTGACACACACTGACCCACACACACAGTGATACACACTGACACACACACACACACACACACAGTGATACACACTGACACACACACACAGTGACACACACTGACACACACACAGTGATACACACTGACACACACACACACACACACAGTGACACTGTCCCTCACACACGCAGTGATACACACTGACACACACACACAGTGATACACACTGACCCACACGCACACACACAGTGATACACACTGACACACACAAACAGTGATACACACTGTCACACACACTGATACGCACTGGCACACACACACACACACACACACAGTGATACACATTGACACACACACAGTGATACACATTGACACACACACAGTGATACACATTGACACATACACACACAGTGATACACACTGACACACACACAGTGATACACATTGACACATACACACATACACACAGTGATACACACTGACACACACACACACACAGTGACACACACTGACACACACGCACAGTGATACGCACTGACACACACACACACAGTGATACACACTGACACACACACACAGTGATACACACTGACACACACACACAGTGACACACACTGACACACACACAGTGATACACACTGACACACACACACACAGACAGTGACACTGTCCCTCACACACGCAGTGATACACACTGACACACACACACACAGTGATACACACTGACCCACACACACACACAGTGATACACACTGACCCACACACACAGTGATACACACTGACACACACACACAGTGATACACACTGACACGCACAGTGATACGCACTGACACACACACACACACAGTGATACACACTGACACACACACACAGTGACACACACTGACACACACACAGTGATACACACTGACACACACACACACAGTGACACTGTCCCTCACACACGCAGTGATACACACTGACACACACACACACAGTGATACACACTGACCCACACACACACACAGTGATAAACACTGACACACACACACAGTGATACACACTGACACACACAGTGACACACACTGACCCACACACACTCAGTGATACACACTGAACCATACACACACACAGTGATGCACACTGACACACACACACTCACACACACAGTGATACACACTAACAGACACACACACACAGTGATACACACTGACCCACACACACACAGTGATACACACCGACCCACACACACACACACACAGTGATGCACACTGACACACACACTCACACACACAGTGACACACACTGACACACACATCGACACTGACCCTCACACACACTGACACACACACACACACAGTGACACACACTGACACACACACACACTGTGATACACACTGACCCACACACACACACAGTGATACACACTGACCCACACACACAGTGATACACACTGACACACACACACAGTGATACACACTGACACGCACAGTGATACGCACTGACACACACACACACACACAGTGATACACACTGACACACACACACAGTGACACACACTGACACACACACAGTGATACACACTGACACACACACACAGTGACACTGTCCCTCACACACGCAGTGATACACACTGACACACACACACACAGTGATACACACTGACCCACACACACACACAGTGATACACACTGACACACACACACAGTGATACACACTGACACACACAGTGACACACACTGACCCACACACACTCAGTGATACACACTGAACCATACACACACACAGTGATGCACACTGACACACACACACTCACACACACAGTGATACACACTAACAGACACACACACAGTGATACACACTGACCCACACACACACAGTGATACACACCGACCCACACACACACACACACAGTGATGCACACTGACACACACACTCACACACACAGTGACACACACTGACACACACATCGACACTGACCCTCACACACACTGACACACACACACACACAGTGACACACACTGACACACACACACACTGACAAAAACACACAGTGATACACACTGACACACACTCACACACACAGTGACACACACTGACATGCACACACACAGTGAGACACACACACAGTGATACACACTGACACACACACACACAGTGAGACACACTGACACACACACACAGTGAGACACACTGACAAACACACAGTGATACACACTGACACACACTCACACACACAGTGACACACACTGATACACACACACAGTGATACACACTGACACACACTCACACACACAGTGATACACATTGACACACACACAGTGATACACACTGACACACACAGTGATACACATTGACACATACACACACAGTGATACACACTGACACACACACAGTGATACACATTGACACATACACACAGTGATACACACTGACACACACACACACACAGTGATACACACTGACACACACGCACAGTGATACACACTGACACACACAGTGATACGCACTGACACACACACACAGTGATACACACTGACACACACACACAGTGATACACACTGACACACACACACAGTGACACACACTGACACACACAGTGATACACACTGACACACACACACAGACAGTGACACTGTCCCTCACACACGCAGTGATACACACTGACACACACACACACAGTGATACACACTGACCCACACACACACACAGTGATACACACTGACCCACACACACAGTGATACACACTGACACACACACACAGTGATACACACTGACACACACAGTGATACGCACTGACACACACACACACAGTGATACACACTGACACACACACACAGTGACACACACTGACACACACACAGCGATACACACTGACACACACACACACACACACAGTGACACTGTCCCTCACACACGCAGTGCTACACACTGACACACACACACATAGTGATACACACTGACCCACACACACACACAGTGATACACACTGACACACACACACAGTGATACAAACTGACACACACAGTGACACACACTGACCCACACACACTCAGTGATACACACTGAACCATACACACACACAGTGATGCACACGACACACACACACTCACACACACAGTGATACACACTGAAACACACACACAGTGATACACACTGACACACACACACTCAGTGACACACACACAGTGACACACACTGACCCACACACACACAGTGATACACACTGACCCACACACACACACAGTGATGCACACTGACACACACACTCACACACACAGTGACACACACTGACACACACATCGACACTGACCCTCACACACACTGATACACACACACACACAGTGACACACACTGACACACACACACACTGACAAAAACACACAGTGATACACACTGACACACACTCACACACACAGTGACACACACTGACATGCACACACACAGTGAGACACACACACAGTGATACACACTGACACACACACACAGTGAGACACACTGACACACAGACACACAGTGAGACACACTGACACACACACACAGTGATACACACTGACACACACTCACACACACAGTGACACACACTGACACACACACACAGTGATACACACTGGCACACACTCACACACACAGTGACACACACTGACACACACACACAGTGATACACACTGACACACACACACACAGTGAGACACACTGACACACACACACAGTGAGACACACTGACACACACACACAGTGATACACACTGACACACACACACAGTGATACACACTGACACACACACAGTGACACACACTGATACACACACAGTGATACACACTGACACACACACAGTGACACACACTGATACACGCACACAGTGAGACACACTGACACACACACACGGTGATACACACTGACACACACACAGTGACACACACTGATACACGCACACAGTGAGACACACTGACACACATACAGTGACACACACTGATACACACACACAGTGATACACACTGACACACACACACAGTGATACACACTGACACACACACACAGTGACACACACTAATACACACACACAGTGATACACACTGACACTCACACACACAGTGACACACACTGACACACACTCACACACACAGTGACACACACTGACACACACACACAGTGATACACACTGACCCACACACACACAGTGACACACACTGACATGCACACACACAGTGAGACACACTGACACACACACACAGTGACACACACTGACACACACAGTGATACGCACTGGCACACACACACACAGTGATACACACTGACACAGACACAGTGATACACACTGACACACACACAGTGACACACACTGACCCACACACATAGTGATACACACTGACACACACACACACAGTGATACACACTGACACACACACACAGTGATACACACTGACACACACACAGTGACACACACTGACCCACACACACAGTGATACACACTGACACACACACACACACAGTGATACACACTGACACACACACACAGTGACACACACTGACACACACACAGTGATACACACTGACACACACACACACACACACACAGTGACACTGTCCCTCACACACGCAGTGATACACACTGACACACACACACAGTGATACACACTGACCCACACACACACACAGTGATACACATTGACACACACACACAGTGATACACATTGACACACACACACACACAGTGATACACACTGACACACACACACACACACAGTGATACACACTGACACACACACACAGTGATACACACTGACACACACAGTGATACGCACTGGCACACACACACACACACACACAGTGATACACACTGACACACACACACACACCCAGTGACACACACAGTGATACACGCTGACACACACACACAGTGATACATACTGACACACACAGTGACACACACTGACCCACACACACAGTGATACACACTGACACACACACACACAGTGATACACACTGACACACAAACACACACACACACAGTGATACACATTGACACATACACACACACACATTGATACACACTGACACACACACACACAGTGATACACACTGACACACACACACACACACAGTGACACACACAGTGATACACACTGACACACACACACAGTGATACATACTGACACACACAGTGACACACACTGACCCACACACACACACACAGTGATACACACTGACCCACACACACACACACAGTGATGCACACTGACACACACACTCACACACAATGTTACACATACACATTGATACACACTGACACACACACACACACACACACACACAGTTACACTGTCGCTCACACACGCAGTGATACACATTGACACACAAACACACACACACACAGTGGTACACACTGACACACACAGTGACACGCACTGACACAGACACACACAGAGTGATACACACTGACCCCCACACACACACACACAATGATGCACACTGACACACACACTCACACACAAAGTGACACACACACACACAGTGACACTGTCGCTCACACACGCAGTGATACACACTGACACCCACACACACACACACGCAGTGATACACACTGACACACACACACACACACTCACACAGTGATACACACTGACACACACAAACACGCCCAGTGATACACAATGACACACACAAACACAGTGATACACACTGACCCACACACACAGTGATACACACTGACACACACACACTCAGTGACACACAGTGACACACACACAGTGATACACACTGACACACACACTCAGTGACACACAGTGACACACACACAGTGATACACACTGACACACACACACACTCAGTGATACACACTGAACCATACACACACACAGTGATGCAAACTGACACACACAGTGATGCACACTGACACACACACTCACACACACAGTGATACACACTGACACACACACACAGTGATACACACTGACACACACACACAGTGACACACACCGACACACACACAGTGATACACACTGACACACACACACAGACAGTGACACTGTCCCTCACACACGCAGTGATACACACTGACACACACACACACAGTGATACACACTGACCCACACACACACACAGTGATACACACTGACCCACACACACAGTGATACACACTGACACACACACACAGTGATACACACTGACACACACAGTGATACGCACTGACACACACACACACAGTGATACACACTGACACACACACACAGTGACACACACTGACACACACACAGTGATACACACTGACACACACACACACACACACACAGTGACACTGTCCCTCACACACGCAGTGATACACACTGACACACACACACACAGTGATACACACTGACCCACACACACACACAGTGATACACACTGACACACACACACAGTGATACACACTGACACACACAGTGACACACACTGACCCACACACACTCAGTGATACACACTGAACCATACACACACACAGTGATGCACACGACACACACACACTCACACACAGAGTGATACACACTGACACACACACACAGTGATACACACTGACACACACACACACTCAGTGACACACACACAGTGACACACACTGACCCACACACACACAGTGATACACACTGACCCACACACACACAGTGATGCACACTGACACACACACTCACACACACAGTGACACACACTGACACACACATCGACACTGACCCTCACACACACTGATACACACACACACACAGTGACACACACTGACACACACACACACTGACAAAAACACACAGTGATACACACTGACACACACTCACACACACAGTGACACACACTGACATGCACACACACAGTGAGACACACACACAGTGATACACACTGACACACACACACAGTGAGACACACTGACACACACACACAGTGAGACACACTTTCACACACACACAGTGATACACACTGACACACACTCACACACACAGTGACACACACTGACACACACACACAGTGATACACACTGACACACACTCACACACACAGTGACACACACTGACACACACACACAGTGATACACACTGACACACACACACACAGTGAGACACACTGACACACACACACAGTGAGACACACTGACACACACACACAGTGATACACACTGACACACACACACAGTGATACACACTGACACACACACAGTGACACACACTGATACACACACAGTGATACACACTGACACACATACTCAGTGACACACACACAGTGATACACACTGAGACACACACACACAGTGATACACACTGACACATACACACACAGTGATACACACTGACACACACACAGTGATACACACTGACACACACACACACAGTGATACACACTGACACACACACAGTGACACACACTGACCCACACACACACACACAGTGATACACACTGACACACACACACAGTGACACACACTGACACACACACAGTGATACACACTGACACACACACACACACACACAGTGACACTGTCCCTCACACACGCAGTGATACACTCTGACACACACACACACACTGTGATACACACTGACCCACACACACACACAGTGATACACACTGACACACACACACAGTGACACACACTGACACACACAGTGATACGCACTGGCACACACACACACAGTGATATACACTGACACACACACAGTGATACACACTGACACACACACAGTGACACACACTGACCCACACACATAGTGATACACACTGACACACACACACAGTGATACACACTGACACACACACAGTGATACACACTGCCACACACACAGTGACACACACTGACCCACACACACAGTGATACACACTGACACACACACACACACAGTGATACACACTGACACACACACACAGTGACACACACTGACACACACACAGTGATACACACTGACACACACACACACACACACACACACACACACACAGTGACACTGTCCCTCACACACGCAGTGATACACACTGACACACACACACAGTGATACACACTGGCCCACACACACACACAGTGATACACATTGACACACACACACACAGTGATACACATTGACACACACACACAGTGACACACACCGACACACACACAGTGATACACACTGACACACACACACAGACAGTGACACTGTCCCTCACACACGCAGTGATACACACTGACACACACACACAGTGATACACACTGACCCACACACACACACAGTGATACACACTGACCCACACACACAGTGATACACACTGACACACACACACAGTGATACACACTGACACACACAGTGATACGCACTGACACACACACACACAGTGATACACACTGACACACACACACAGTGACACACACTGACACACACACAGTGATACACACTGACACACACACACACACACACACAGTGACACTGTCCCTCACACACGCAGTGATACACACTGACACACACACACACAGTGATACACACTGACCCACACACACACACAGTGATACACACTGACACACACACACAGTGATACACACTGACACACACAGTGACACACACTGACCCACACACACTCAGTGATACACACTGAACCATACACACACACAGTGATGCACACGACACACACACACTCACACACAGAGTGATACACACTGACACACACACACAGTGATACACACTGACACACACACACACTCAGTGACACACACACAGTGACACACACTGACCCACACACACACAGTGATACACACTGACCCACACACACACAGTGATGCACACTGACACACACACTCACACACACAGTGACACACACTGACACACACATCGACACTGACCCTCACACACACTGATACACACACACACACAGTGACACACACTGACACACACACACACTGACAAAAACACACAGTGATACACACTGACACACACTCACACACACAGTGACACACACTGACATGCACACACACAGTGAGACACACACACAGTGATACACACTGACACACACACACAGTGAGACACACTGACACACACACACAGTGAGACACACTTTCACACACACACAGTGATACACACTGACACACACTCACACACACAGTGACACACACTGACACACACACACAGTGATACACACTGACACACACTCACACACACAGTGACACACACTGACACACACACACAGTGATACACACTGACACACACACACACAGTGAGACACACTGACACACACACACAGTGAGACACACTGACACACACACACAGTGATACACACTGACACACACACACAGTGATACACACTGACACACACACAGTGACACACACTGATACACACACAGTGATACACACTGACACACATACTCAGTGACACACACACAGTGATACACACTGAGACACACACACACAGTGATACACACTGACACATACACACACAGTGATACACACTGACACACACACAGTGATACACACTGACACACACACACACAGTGATACACACTGACACACACACAGTGACACACACTGACCCACACACACACACACAGTGATACACACTGACACACACACACAGTGACACACACTGACACACACACAGTGATACACACTGACACACACACACACACACACAGTGACACTGTCCCTCACACACGCAGTGATACACTCTGACACACACACACACACTGTGATACACACTGACCCACACACACACACAGTGATACACACTGACACACACACACAGTGACACACACTGACACACACAGTGATACGCACTGGCACACACACACACAGTGATATACACTGACACACACACAGTGATACACACTGACACACACACAGTGACACACACTGACCCACACACATAGTGATACACACTGACACACACACACAGTGATACACACTGACACACACACAGTGATACACACTGCCACACACACAGTGACACACACTGACCCACACACACAGTGATACACACTGACACACACACACACACAGTGATACACACTGACACACACACACAGTGACACACACTGACACACACACAGTGATACACACTGACACACACACACACACACACACACACACACACAGTGACACTGTCCCTCACACACGCAGTGATACACACTGACACACACACACAGTGATACACACTGGCCCACACACACACACAGTGATACACATTGACACACACACACACAGTGATACACATTGACACACACACACACACACACAGTGATACACACTGACACACACACACACACACACACAGTGATACACACTGACACACACACACAGTGATACACACTGACACACACTGTGATACGCACTGGCACACACACACACACACACAGTGATACACACTGACAAACACAGTGATACACATTGACACACACACAGTGATACACATTGACACATACACAAACACACAGTGATACACACTGACCCACACACACACACAGTGATACACATTGACACACACACACAGTGATACACATTGACACACACACACACACAGTGATACACACTGACACACACACACACACACAGTGATACACACTGACACACACACACAGTGATACACACTGACACACACAGTGATACGCACTGGCACACACACACACACACACACACAGTGATACACACTGACACACACACACACACCCAGTGACACACACAGTGATACACGCTGACACACACACACAGTGATACATACTGACACACACAGTGACACACACTGACCCACACACACAGTGATACACACTGACACACACACACACAGTGATACACACTGACACACAAACACACACACACACAGTGATACACATTGACACATACACACACACACATTGATACACACTGACACACACACACACAGTGATACACACTGACACACACACACACACAGTGACACACACAGTGATACACACTGACACACACACACAGTGATACATACTGACACACACAGTGACACACACTGACCCACACACACACACACAGTGATACACACTGACCCACACACACACACACAGTGATGCACACTGACACACACACTCACACACAATGTTACACATACACATTGATACACACTGACACACACACACACACACACACACACAGTTACACTGTCGCTCACACACGCAGTGATACACATTGACACACAAACACACACACACACAGTGGTACACACTGACACACACAGTGACACGCACTGACACAGACACACACAGAGTGATACACACTGACCCACACACACACACACACAATGATGCACACTGACACACACACTCACACACAAAGTGACACACACACACACAGTGACACTGTCGCTCACACACGCAGTGATACACACTGACACCCACACACACACACACGCAGTGATACACACTGACACACACACACACACACTCACACAGTGATACACACTGACACACACAAACACGCCCAGTGATACACAATGACACACACAAACACAGTGATACACACTGACCCACACACACAGTGATACACACTGACACACACACACTCAGTGACACACAGTGACACACACACAGTGATACACACTGACACACACACTCAGTGACACACAGTGACACACACACAGTGATACACACTGACACACACACACACTCAGTGATACACACTGAACCATACACACACACAGTGATGCAAACTGACACACACAGTGATGCACACTGACACACACACTCACACACACAGTGATACACACTGACACACACACACAGTGATACACACTGACACACACACACAGTGACACACACCGACACACACACAGTGATACACACTGACACACACACACAGACAGTGACACTGTCCCTCACACACGCAGTGATACACACTGACACACACACACACAGTGATACACACTGACCCACACACACACACAGTGATACACACTGACCCACACACACAGTGATACACACTGACACACACACACAGTGATACACACTGACACACACAGTGATACGCACTGACACACACACACACAGTGATACACACTGACACACACACACAGTGACACACACTGACACACACACAGTGATACACACTGACACACACACACACACACACACACAGTGACACTGTCCCTCACACACGCAGTGATACACACTGACACACACACACACAGTGATACACACTGACCCACACACACACACAGTGATACACACTGACACACACACACAGTGATACACACTGACACACACAGTGACACACACTGACCCACACACACTCAGTGATACACACTGAACCATACACACACACAGTGATGCACACGACACACACACACTCACACACAGAGTGATACACACTGACACACACACACAGTGATACACACTGACACACACACACACTCAGTGACACACACACAGTGACACACACTGACCCACACACACACAGTGATACACACTGACCCACACACACACAGTGATGCACACTGACACACACACTCACACACACAGTGACACACACTGACACACACATCGACACTGACCCTCACACACACTGATACACACACACACACAGTGACACACACTGACACACACACACACTGACAAAAACACACAGTGATACACACTGACACACACTCACACACACAGTGACACACACTGACATGCACACACACAGTGAGACACACACACAGTGATACACACTGACACACACACACAGTGAGACACACTGACACACACACACAGTGAGACACACTTTCACACACACACAGTGATACACACTGACACACACTCACACACACAGTGACACACACTGACACACACACACAGTGATACACACTGACACACACTCACACACACAGTGACACACACTGACACACACACACAGTGATACACACTGACACACACACACACAGTGAGACACACTGACACACACACACAGTGAGACACACTGACACACACACACAGTGATACACACTGACACACACACACAGTGATACACACTGACACACACACAGTGACACACACTGATACACACACAGTGATACACACTGACACACATACTCAGTGACACACACACAGTGATACACACTGAGACACACACACACAGTGATACACACTGACACATACACACACAGTGATACACACTGACACACACACAGTGATACACACTGACACACACACACACAGTGATACACACTGACACACACACAGTGACACACACTGACCCACACACACACACACAGTGATACACACTGACACACACACACAGTGACACACACTGACACACACACAGTGATACACACTGACACACACACACACACACACAGTGACACTGTCCCTCACACACGCAGTGATACACTCTGACACACACACACACACTGTGATACACACTGACCCACACACACACACAGTGATACACACTGACACACACACACAGTGACACACACTGACACACACAGTGATACGCACTGGCACACACACACACAGTGATATACACTGACACACACACAGTGATACACACTGACACACACACAGTGACACACACTGACCCACACACATAGTGATACACACTGACACACACACACAGTGATACACACTGACACACACACAGTGATACACACTGCCACACACACAGTGACACACACTGACCCACACACACAGTGATACACACTGACACACACACACACACAGTGATACACACTGACACACACACACAGTGACACACACTGACACACACACAGTGATACACACTGACACACACACACACACACACACACACACACACAGTGACACTGTCCCTCACACACGCAGTGATACACACTGACACACACACACAGTGATACACACTGGCCCACACACACACACAGTGATACACATTGACACACACACACACAGTGATACACATTGACACACACACACACACACAGTGATACACACTGACACACACACACACACACACACAGTGATACACACTGACACACACACACAGTGATACACACTGACACACACTGTGATACGCACTGGCACACACACACACACACACAGTGATACACACTGACAAACACAGTGATACACATTGACACACACACAGTGATACACATTGACACATACACAAACACACAGTGATACTCACTGACACACACACACACACAGTGATACACACTGACACACACAGTGACACACACTGACACACACACACACACAGAGTGATACACACTGACCCACACACACACACATAGTGATGCACACTGACACACACACTCACACTCAAAGTTAAAGACACACATTGATACACACTGACACACACACACACACACAGTTACACTGTCGCTCACACACGCAGTGATACACACTGACACACACACACACAGTGACACGCACTGACACACACACACAGTGATACACACTGACCCACACACACACACACACAGTGATGCACACTGACACACACACTCACACACAAAGTGACACACACACATTGATACACACTGACACACACACACACACACACACAGTGACACTGTCGTTCACACACGCAGTGATACACACTGACACACACACACACACACGCAGTGATACACACTGACACACACACACACGCAGTGATACACACTGACACACACACACACACAGTGATACACACTGACACTCACACACACGCCCAGTGATACACAATGACACGCACACACACAGTGATACACACTGACCCACACACACAGTGATACACACTGACACACACACACAGTGATACACACTGACACACACACACTCAGTGACACACAGTGACACACACACAGTGATACACACTGACACACACAGTCAGTGACACACAGTGACACACACACAGTGATACACACTGACACACACACACTCAGTGATACACACTGAACCATACACACACACAGTGATGCACACTGACACACACAGTGATGCACACTGACACACACACTCACACACACAGTGATACACACTGACACACACACACTCAGTGACACACACACAGTGATACACACTGAGACACACACACACAGTGATACACACTGACACACACACACAGTGATACACACTGACACACACACACACACAGTGATACACACTGACACACACACAGTGACACACACTAACCCACACACACACACACACACAGTGATACACACTGACACACACACACAGTGAGACACACTGACACACACACACAGTGAGACACACTGACACACACACACAGTGATACACACTGACACACACACACAGTGATACACACTGACACACACACAGTGACACACACTGATACACACACAGTGATACACACTGACACACATACTCAGTGACACACACACAGTGATACACACTGAGACACACACACAGTGATACACACTGACACATACACACACAGTGATACACACTGACACACACACAGTGATACACACTGACACACACACACACAGTGATACACACTGACACACACACAGTGACACACACTGACCCACACACACACACACACAGTGATACACACTGACACACACACACAGTGACACACACTGACACACACACAGTGATACACACTGACACACACACACACACACACAGTGACACTGTCCCTCACACACGCAGTGATACACTCTGACACACACACACACAGTGATACACACTGACCCACACACACACACAGTGATACACACTGACACACACACACAGTGACACACACTGACACACACAGTGATACGCACTGGCACATACACACACAGTGATATACACTGACACACACACAGTGATACACACTGACACACACACAGTGACACACACTGACCCACACACATAGTGATACACACTGACACACACACACAGTGATACACACTGACACACACACAGTGATTACACAATGCCACACACACAGTGACACACACTGACCCACACACACAGTGATACACACTGACACACACACACACACACAGTGATACACACTGACACACACAGTGATACGCACTGGCACACACACACACAGTGATATACACTGACACACACACAGTGATACACACTGACACACACACAGTGACACACACTGACCCACACACATAGTGATACACACTGACACACACACACAGTGATACACACTGACACACACACAGTGATACACACTGCCACACACACAGTGACACACACTGACCCACACACACAGTGATACACACTGACACACACACACACACAGTGATACACACTGACACACACACACAGTGACCCACACTGACACACACACAGTGATACACACTGACACACACACACACACACACACACACACACACACACACACACACAGTGACACTGTCCCTCACACACGCAGTTATACACACTGACACACACACACAGTGATACACACTGGCCCACACACACACACAGTGATACACATTGACACACACACGCACAGTGATACACATTGACACACACACACACACACAGTGATACACACTGACACACACACACACACACAGAGTGATACACACTGACACACACACACAGTGATACACACTGACACACACAGTGATACGCACTGGCACACACACACACACACACAGTGATACACACTGACACACACACAGTGATACACATTGACACACACACAGTGATACACATTGACACATACACAAACACACAGTGATACTCACTGACACACACACACACACACACAGTGATACACACTGACACACACAGTGACACACACTGACCCACACACACACACAGAGTGATACACACTGACCCACACACACACACATAGTGATGCACACTGACACACACACTCACACTCAAAGTTAAAGACACACATTGATACACACTGACACACACACACACACACACAGTTACACTGTCGCTCACACATGCAGTGATACACACTGACACACACACACACAGTGACACGCACTGACACACACACACACACACACAGTGATACACACTGACACACACACACACACACACAGTGATGCACACTGACACACACACTCACACACAAAGTGACACACACACATTGATACACACTGACACACACACACACACAGTGACACTGTCGTTCACACACGCAGTGATACACACTGACACACACACACACACACACACACGCAGTGATACACACTGACACACACACACACGCAGTGATACACACTGACACACACACACACACAGTGATACACACTGACACTCACACACACGCCCAGTGATACACAATGACACGCACACACACAGTGATACACACTGACCCACACACACAGTGATACACACTGACACACACACACAGTGATACACACTGACACACACACACTCAGTGACACACAGTGACACACACACAGTGATACACACTGACACACACAGTCAGTGACACACAGTGACACACACACAGTGATACACACTGACACACACACACGCAGTGATACACACTGAACCATACACACACACAGTGATGCACACTGACACACACAGTGATGCACACTGACACACACACTCACACACACAGTGATACACACTGACACACACACACTCAGTGACACACACACAGTGATACACACTGAGACACACACACACAGTGATACACACTGACACATACACACACAGTGATACACACTGACACACACACAGTGACACACACTAACCCCCACACACACACACACACAGTGATACACACTGACACACACACAGTGAAACACACTGACCCACACACAGAGTGATACACACTGACAGACACACACACACACACACACACACACACACACACAGTGATACACACTGACACACACACACAGTGACACACACTGACACACACACAGTGATACACACTGACACACAAACACACACACACACACACACAGTGACACTGTCCCTCACACACGCAGTGATACACACTGACACACACACACACAGTGATACACACTGACACACACACACACACACACACAGTGATACACACTGAAACACACACACAGTGACACACACTGACACACACAGTGATACGCACTGGCACACACACACACAGTGATACACACTGACACACACACAGTGATACACACTGACACACACACTGTGACACACACTAACCCACACACACACACACACACACAGTGATACACACTGACACACACACAGTGAAACACACTGACCCACACACAGGGTGATACACACTGACACACACACACACACACAGCGATACACACTGACACACACACACACACACAGCGATACACACTGACACACACACACAGTGATACACACTGACACACACACACACAGTGATACACACTGACACACACACAGTGACACACACTGACCCACACACACAGTGATACACACTGACACACACACACACACACACACAGTGATACACACTGACACACACACACAGTGACACACACTGACACACACACAGTGATACACACTGACACACACACACACACACACAGTGACACTGTCCCTCACACACGCAGTGATACACACTGACACACACACACAGTGATACACACTGACCCACACGCACACACACAGTGATACACACTGACACACACAAACAGTGATACACACTGTCACACACACTGATACGCACTGGCACACACACACACACACACACACAGTGATACACATTGACACACACACAGTGATACACATTGACACACACACAGTGATACACATTGACACATACACACACAGTGATACACACTGACACACACACAGTGATACACATTGACACATACACACATACACACAGTGATACACACTGACACACACACACACACAGTGACACACACTGACACACACGCACAGTGATACGCACTGACACACACACACACAGTGATACACACTGACACACACACACAGTGATACACACTGACACACACACACAGTGACACACACTGACACACACACAGTGATACACACTGACACACACACACACAGACAGTGACACTGTCCCTCACACACGCAGTGATACACACTGACACACACACACACAGTGATACACACTGACCCACACACACACACAGTGATACACACTGACCCACACACACAGTGATACACACTGACACACACACACAGTGATACACACTGACACGCACAGTGATACGCACTGACACACACACACACACAGTGATACACACTGACACACACACACAGTGACACACACTGACACACACACAGTGATACACACTGACACACACACACACAGTGACACTGTCCCTCACACACGCAGTGATACACACTGACACACACACACACAGTGATACACACTGACCCACACACACACACAGTGATAAACACTGACACACACACACAGTGATACACACTGACACACACAGTGACACACACTGACCCACACACACTCAGTGATACACACTGAACCATACACACACACAGTGATGCACACTGACACACACACACTCACACACACAGTGATACACACTAACAGACACACACACAGTGATACACACTGACCCACACACACACAGTGATACACACCGACCCACACACACACACACACAGTGATGCACACTGACACACACACTCACACACACAGTGACACACACTGACACACACATCGACACTGACCCTCACACACACTGACACACACACACACACACAGTGACACACACTGACACACACACACACTGTGATACACACTGACCCACACACACACACAGTGATACACACTGACCCACACACACAGTGATACACACTGACACACACACACAGTGATACACACTGACACGCACAGTGATACGCACTGACACACACACACACACACAGTGATACACACTGACACACACACACAGTGACACACACTGACACACACACAGTGATACACACTGACACACACACACAGTGACACTGTCCCTCACACACGCAGTGATACACACTGACACACACACACACAGTGATACACACTGACCCACACACACACACAGTGATACACACTGACACACACACACAGTGATACACACTGACACACACAGTGACACACACTGACCCACACACACTCAGTGATACACACTGAACCATACACACACACAGTGATGCACACTGACACACACACACTCACACACACAGTGATACACACTAACAGACACACACACAGTGATACACACTGACCCACACACACACAGTGATACACACCGACCCACACACACACACACACAGTGATGCACACTGACACACACACTCACACACACAGTGACACACACTGACACACACATCGACACTGACCCTCACACACACTGACACACACACACACACAGTGACACACACTGACACACACACACACTGACAAAAACACACAGTGATACACACTGACACACACTCACACACACAGTGACACACACTGACATGCACACACACAGTGAGACACACACACAGTGATACACACTGACACACACACACACAGTGAGACACACTGACACACACACACAGTGAGACACACTGACAAACACACAGTGATACACACTGACACACACTCACACACACAGTGACACACACTGATACACACACACAGTGATACACACTGACACACACTCACACACACAGTGATACACATTGACACACACACAGTGATACACACTGACACACACAGTGATACACATTGACACATACACACACAGTGATACACACTGACACACACACAGTGATACACATTGACACATACACACAGTGATACACACTGACACACACACACACACAGTGATACACACTGACACACACGCACAGTGATACACACTGACACACACAGTGATACGCACTGACACACACACACAGTGATACACACTGACACACACACACAGTGATACACACTGACACACACACACAGTGACACACACTGACACACACAGTGATACACACTGACACACACACACAGACAGTGACACTGTCCCTCACACACGCAGTGATACACACTGACACACACACACACAGTGATACACACTGACCCACACACACACACAGTGATACACACTGACCCACACACACAGTGATACACACTGACACACACACACAGTGATACACACTGACACACACAGTGATACGCACTGACACACACACACACAGTGATACACACTGACACACACACACAGTGACACACACTGACACACACACAGCGATACACACTGACACACACACACACACACACACAGTGACACTGTCCCTCACACACGCAGTGATACACACTGACACACACACACATAGTGATACACACTGACCCACACACACACACAGTGATACACACTGACACACACACACAGTGATACAAACTGACACACACAGTGACACACACTGACCCACACACACTCAGTGATACACACTGAACCATACACACACACAGTGATGCACACGACACACACACACTCACACACACAGTGATACACACTGAAACACACACACAGTGATACACACTGACACACACACACTCAGTGACACACACACAGTGACACACACTGACCCACACACACACAGTGATACACACTGACCCACACACACACACAGTGATGCACACTGACACACACACTCACACACACAGTGACACACACTGACACACACATCGACACTGACCCTCACACACACTGATACACACACACACACAGTGACACACACTGACACACACACACACTGACAAAAACACACAGTGATACACACTGACACACACTCACACACACAGTGACACACACTGACATGCACACACACAGTGAGACACACACACAGTGATACACACTGACACACACACACAGTGAGACACACTGACACACAGACACACAGTGAGACACACTGACACACACACACAGTGATACACACTGACACACACTCACACACACAGTGACACACACTGACACACACACACAGTGATACACACTGGCACACACTCACACACACAGTGACACACACTGACACACACACACAGTGATACACACTGACACACACACACAGTGAGACACACTGACACACACACACAGTGAGACACACTGACACACACACACAGTGATACACACTGACACACACACACAGTGATACACACTGACACACACACAGTGACACACACTGATACACACACAGTGATACACACTGACACACACACAGTGACACACACTGATACACGCACACAGTGAGACACACTGACACACACACACGGTGATACACACTGACACACACACAGTGACACACACTGATACACGCACACAGTGAGACACACTGACACACATACAGTGACACACACTGATACACACACACAGTGATACACACTGACACACACACACAGTGATACACACTGACACACACACACAGTGACACACACTAATACACACACACAGTGATACACACTGACACTCACACACACAGTGACACACACTGACACACACTCACACACACAGTGACACACACTGACACACACACACAGTGATACACACTGACCCACACACACACAGTGACACACACTGACATGCACACACACAGTGAGACACACTGACACACACACACAGTGACACACACTGACACACACAGTGATACGCACTGGCACACACACACACAGTGATACACACTGACACAGACACAGTGATACACACTGACACACACACAGTGACACACACTGACCCACACACATAGTGATACACACTGACACACACACACACAGTGATACACACTGACACACACACACAGTGATACACACTGACACACACACAGTGACACACACTGACCCACACACACAGTGATACACACTGACACACACACACACACAGTGATACACACTGACACACACACACAGTGACACACACTGACACACACACAGTGATACACACTGACACACACACACACACACACACAGTGACACTGTCCCTCACACACGCAGTGATACACACTGACACACACACACAGTGATACACACTGACCCACACACACACACAGTGATACACATTGACACACACACACAGTGATACACATTGACACACACACACACACACAGTGATACACACTGACACACACACACACACACAGTGATACACACTGACACACACACACAGTGATACACACTGACACACACAGTGATACGCACTGGCACACACACACACACACACACAGTGATACACACTGACACACACACACACACCCAGTGACACACACAGTGATACACGCTGACACACACACACAGTGATACATACTGACACACACAGTGACACACACTGACCCACACACACAGTGATACACACTGACACACACACACACAGTGATACACACTGACACACAAACACACACACACACAGTGATACACATTGACACATACACACACACACATTGATACACACTGACACACACACACACAGTGATACACACTGACACACACACACACACACAGTGACACACACAGTGATACACACTGACACACACACACAGTGATACATACTGACACACACAGTGACACACACTGACCCACACACACACACACAGTGATACACACTGACCCACACACACACACACAGTGATGCACACTGACACACACACTCACACACAATGTTACACATACACATTGATACACACTGACACACACACACACACACACACACACACAGTTACACTGTCGCTCACACACGCAGTGATACACATTGACACACAAACACACACACACACAGTGGTACACACTGACACACACAGTGACACGCACTGACACAGACACACACAGAGTGATACACACTGACCCACACACACACACACACAATGATGCACACTGACACACACACTCACACACAAAGTGACACACACACACACAGTGACACTGTCGCTCACACACGCAGTGATACACACTGACACCCACACACACACACACGCAGTGATACACACTGACACACACACACACACACTCACACAGTGATACACACTGACACACACAAACACGCCCAGTGATACACAATGACACACACAAACACAGTGATACACACTGACCCACACACACAGTGATACACACTGACACACACACACTCAGTGACACACAGTGACACACACACAGTGATACACACTGACACACACACTCAGTGACACACAGTGACACACACACAGTGATACACACTGACACACACACACACTCAGTGATACACACTGAACCATACACACACACAGTGATGCAAACTGACACACACAGTGATGCACACTGACACACACACTCACACACACAGTGATACACACTGACACACACACACTCAGTGACACACACACAGTGATACACACTGAGACACACACACACAGTGATACACACTGACACATACACACACAATGATAAACACTGACACACACACACAGTGATACACACTGACACACACACACACACACACAGTGATACACACTGACACACACAGTGACACACACTGACCCACACACACACACAGAGTGATACACACTGACCCACACACACACACATAGTGATGCACACTGACACACACACTCACACTCAAAGTTAAAGACACACATTGATACACACTGACACACACACACACACACACAGTTACACTGTCGCTCACACATGCAGTGATACACACTGACACACACACACACAGTGACACGCACTGACACACACACACACACACACAGTGATACACACTGACCCACACACACACACACACAGTGATGCACACTGACACACACACTCACACACAAAGTGACACACACACATTGATACACACTGACACACACACACACACAGTGACACTGTCGTTCACACACGCAGTGATACACACTGACACACACACACACACACACACACGCAGTGATACACACTGACACACACACACACGCAGTGATACACACTGACACACACACACACACAGTGATACACACTGACACTCACACACACGCCCAGTGATACACAATGACACGCACACACACAGTGATACACACTGACCCACACACACAGTGATACACACTGACACACACACACAGTGATACACACTGACACACACACACTCAGTGACACACAGTGACACACACACAGTGATACACACTGACACACACAGTCAGTGACACACAGTGACACACACACAGTGATACACACTGACACACACACACTCAGTGATACACACTGAACCATACACACACACAGTGATGCACACTGACACACACAGTGATGCACACTGACACACACACTCACACACACAGTGATACACACTGACACACACACACTCAGTGACACACACACAGTGATACACACTGAGACACACACACACAGTGATACACACTGACACATACACACACAGTGATACACACTGACACACACACAGTGACACACACTAACCCCCACACACACACACACACAGTGATACACACTGACACACACACAGTGAAACACACTGACCCACACACAGAGTGATACACACTGACAGACACACACACACACACACACACACACACACACACACACAGTGATACACACTGACACACACACACAGTGACACACACTGACACACACACAGTGATACACACTGACACACAAACACACACACACACACACACAGTGACGCTGTCCCTCACACACGCAGTGATACACACTGACACACACACACACAGTGATACACACTGACACACACACACACACACACACAGTGATACACACTGAAACACACACACAGTGACACACACTGACACACACAGTGATACGCACTGGCACACACACACACAGTGATACACACTGACACACACACAGTGATACACACTGACACACACACTGTGACACACACTAACCCACACACACACACACACACACAGTGATACACACTGACACACACACAGTGAAACACACTGACCCACACACAGGGTGATACACACTGACACACACACACACACACAGCGATACACACTGACACACACACACACACACAGCGATACACACTGACACACACACACAGTGATACACACTGACACACACACACACAGTGATACACACTGACACACACACAGTGACACACACTGACCCACACACACAGTGATACACACTGACACACACACACACACACACACACAGTGATACACACTGACACACACACACAGTGACACACACTGACACACACACAGTGATACACACTGACACACACACACACACACACAGTGACACTGTCCCTCACACACGCAGTGATACACACTGACACACACACACAGTGATACACACTGACCCACACGCACACACACAGTGATACACACTGACACACACAAACAGTGATACACACTGTCACACACACTGATACGCACTGGCACACACACACACACACACACACAGTGATACACATTGACACACACACAGTGATACACATTGACACACACACAGTGATACACATTGACACATACACACACAGTGATACACACTGACACACACACAGTGATACACATTGACACATACACACATACACACAGTGATACACACTGACACACACACACACACAGTGACACACACTGACACACACGCACAGTGATACGCACTGACACACACACACACAGTGATACACACTGACACACACACACAGTGATACACACTGACACACACACACAGTGACACACACTGACACACACACAGTGATACACACTGACACACACACACACAGACAGTGACACTGTCCCTCACACACGCAGTGATACACACTGACACACACACACACAGTGATACACACTGACCCACACACACACACAGTGATACACACTGACCCACACACACAGTGATACACACTGACACACACACACAGTGATACACACTGACACGCACAGTGATACGCACTGACACACACACACACACAGTGATACACACTGACACACACACACAGTGACACACACTGACACACACACAGTGATACACACTGACACACACACACACAGTGACACTGTCCCTCACACACGCAGTGATACACACTGACACACACACACACAGTGATACACACTGACCCACACACACACACAGTGATAAACACTGACACACACACACAGTGATACACACTGACACACACAGTGACACACACTGACCCACACACACTCAGTGATACACACTGAACCATACACACACACAGTGATGCACACTGACACACACACACTCACACACACAGTGATACACACTAACAGACACACACACAGTGATACACACTGACCCACACACACACAGTGATACACACCGACCCACACACACACACACACAGTGATGCACACTGACACACACACTCACACACACAGTGACACACACTGACACACACATCGACACTGACCCTCACACACACTGACACACACACACACACAGTGACACACACTGACACACACACACACTGTGATACACACTGACCCACACACACACACAGTGATACACACTGACCCACACACACAGTGATACACACTGACACACACACACAGTGATACACACTGACACGCACAGTGATACGCACTGACACACACACACACACACAGTGATACACACTGACACACACACACAGTGACACACACTGACACACACACAGTGATACACACTGACACACACACACAGTGACACTGTCCCTCACACACGCAGTGATACACACTGACACACACACACACAGTGATACACACTGACCCACACACACACACAGTGATACACACTGACACACACACACAGTGATACACACTGACACACACAGTGACACACACTGACCCACACACACTCAGTGATACACACTGAACCATACACACACACAGTGATGCACACTGACACACACACACTCACACACACAGTGATACACACTAACAGACACACACACAGTGATACACACTGACCCACACACACACAGTGATACACACCGACCCACACACACACACACACAGTGATGCACACTGACACACACACTCACACACACAGTGACACACACTGACACACACATCGACACTGACCCTCACACACACTGACACACACACACACACAGTGACACACACTGACACACACACACACTGACAAAAACACACAGTGATACACACTGACACACACTCACACACACAGTGACACACACTGACATGCACACACACAGTGAGACACACACACAGTGATACACACTGACACACACACACACAGTGAGACACACTGACACACACACACAGTGAGACACACTGACAAACACACAGTGATACACACTGACACACACTCACACACACAGTGACACACACTGATACACACACACAGTGATACACACTGACACACACTCACACACACAGTGATACACATTGACACACACACAGTGATACACATTGACACACACACAGTGATACACATTGACACATACACACACAGTGATACACACTGACACACACACAGTGATACACATTGACACATACACACAGTGATACACACTGACACACACACACACACAGTGATACACACTGACACACACGCACAGTGATACACACTGACACACACAGTGATACGCACTGACACACACACACAGTGATACACACTGACACACACACACAGTGATACACACTGACACACACACACAGTGACACACACTGACACACACAGTGATACACACTGACACACACACACAGACAGTGACACTGTCCCTCACACACGCAGTGATACACACTGACACACACACACACAGTGATACACACTGACCCACACACACACACAGTGATACACACTGACCCACACACACAGTGATACACACTGACACACACACACAGTGATACACACTGACACACACAGTGATACGCACTGACACACACACACACAGTGATACACACTGACACACACACACAGTGACACACACTGACACACACACAGCGATACACACTGACACACACACACACACACACACACAGTGACACTGTCCCTCACACACGCAGTGATACACACTGACACACACACACATAGTGATACACACTGACCCACACACACACACAGTGATACACACTGACACACACACACAGTGATACAAACTGACACACACAGTGACACACACTGACCCACACACACTCAGTGATACACACTGAACCATACACACACACAGTGATGCACACGACACACACACACTCACACACACAGTGATACACACTGAAACACACACACAGTGATACACACTGACACACACACACTCAGTGACACACACACAGTGACACACACTGACCCACACACACACAGTGATACACACTGACCCACACACACACACAGTGATGCACACTGACACACACACTCACACACACAGTGACACACACTGACACACACATCGACACTGACCCTCACACACACTGATACACACACACACACAGTGACACACACTGACACACACACACACTGACAAAAACACACAGTGATACACACTGACACACACTCACACACACAGTGACACACACTGACATGCACACACACAGTGAGACACACACACAGTGATACACACTGACACACACACACAGTGAGACACACTGACACACAGACACACAGTGAGACACACTGACACACACACACAGTGATACACACTGACACACACTCACACACACAGTGACACACACTGACACACACACACAGTGATACACACTGGCACACACTCACACACACAGTGACACACACTGACACACACACACAGTGATACACACTGACACACACACACACAGTGAGACACACTGACACACACACACAGTGAGACACACTGACACACACACACAGTGATACACACTGACACACACACACAGTGATACACACTGACACACACACAGTGACACACACTGATACACACACAGTGATACACACTGACACACACACAGTGACACACACTGATACACGCACACAGTGAGACACACTGACACACACACACGGTGATACACACTGACACACACACAGTGACACACACTGATACACGCACACAGTGAGACACACTGACACACATACAGTGACACACACTGATACACACACACAGTGATACACACTGACACACACACACAGTGATACACACTGACACACACACACAGTGACACACACTAATACACACACACAGTGATACACACTGACACTCACACACACAGTGACACACACTGACACACACTCACACACACAGTGACACACACTGACACACACACACAGTGATACACACTGACCCACACACACACAGTGACACACACTGACATGCACACACACAGTGAGACACACTGACACACACACACAGTGACACACACTGACACACACAGTGATACGCACTGGCACACACACACACAGTGATACACACTGACACAGACACAGTGATACACACTGACACACACACAGTGACACACACTGACCCACACACATAGTGATACACACTGACACACACACACACAGTGATACACACTGACACACACACACAGTGATACACACTGACACACACACAGTGACACACACTGACCCACACACACAGTGATACACACTGACACACACACACACACAGTGATACACACTGACACACACACACAGTGACACACACTGACACACACACAGTGATACACACTGACACACACACACACACACACACAGTGACACTGTCCCTCACACACGCAGTGATACACACTGACACACACACACAGTGATACACACTGACCCACACACACACACAGTGATACACATTGACACACACACACAGTGATACACATTGACACACACACACACACAGTGATACACACTGACACACACACACACACACAGTGATACACACTGACACACACACACAGTGATACACACTGACACACACAGTGATACGCACTGGCACACACACACACACACACACACAGTGATACACACTGACACACACACACACACCCAGTGACACACACAGTGATACACGCTGACACACACACACAGTGATACATACTGACACACACAGTGACACACACTGACCCACACACACAGTGATACACACTGACACACACACACACAGTGATACACACTGACACACAAACACACACACACACAGTGATACACATTGACACATACACACACACACATTGATACACACTGACACACACACACACAGTGATACACACTGACACACACACACACACACAGTGACACACACAGTGATACACACTGACACACACACACAGTGATACATACTGACACACACAGTGACACACACTGACCCACACACACACACACAGTGATACACACTGACCCACACACACACACACAGTGATGCACACTGACACACACACTCACACACAATGTTACACATACACATTGATACACACTGACACACACACACACACACACACACACAGTTACACTGTCGCTCACACACGCAGTGATACACATTGACACACAAACACACACACACACAGTGGTACACACTGACACACACAGTGACACGCACTGACACAGACACACACAGAGTGATACACACTGACCCACACACACACACACACAATGATGCACACTGACACACACACTCACACACAAAGTGACACACACACACACAGTGACACTGTCGCTCACACACGCAGTGATACACACTGACACCCACACACACACACACGCAGTGATACACACTGACACACACACACACACACTCACACAGTGATACACACTGACACACACAAACACGCCCAGTGATACACAATGACACACACAAACACAGTGATACACACTGACCCACACACACAGTGATACACACTGACACACACACACTCAGTGACACACAGTGACACACACACAGTGATACACACTGACACACACACTCAGTGACACACAGTGACACACACACAGTGATACACACTGACACACACACACACTCAGTGATACACACTGAACCATACACACACACAGTGATGCAAACTGACACACACAGTGATGCACACTGACACACACACTCACACACACAGTGATACACACTGACACACACACACAGTGATACACACTGACACACACACACAGTGACACACACCGACACACACACAGTGATACACACTGACACACACACACAGACAGTGACACTGTCCCTCACACACGCAGTGATACACACTGACACACACACACACAGTGATACACACTGACCCACACACACACACAGTGATACACACTGACCCACACACACAGTGATACACACTGACACACACACACAGTGATACACACTGACACACACAGTGATACGCACTGACACACACACACACAGTGATACACACTGACACACACACACAGTGACACACACTGACACACACACAGTGATAAACACTGACACACACACACAGTGATACACACTGACACACACAGTGACACACACTGACCCACACACACTCAGTGATACACACTGAACCATACACACACACAGTGATGCACACTGACACACACACACTCACACACACAGTGATACACACTAACAGACACACACACAGTGATACACACTGACCCACACACACACAGTGATACACACCGACCCACACACACACACACACAGTGATGCACACTGACACACACACTCACACACACAGTGACACACACTGACACACACATCGACACTGACCCTCACACACACTGACACACACACACACACAGTGACACACACTGACACACACACACACTGTGATACACACTGACCCACACACACACACAGTGATACACACTGACCCACACACACAGTGATACACACTGACACACACACACAGTGATACACACTGACACGCACAGTGATACGCACTGACACACACACACACACACAGTGATACACACTGACACACACACACAGTGACACACACTGACACACACACAGTGATACACACTGACACACACACACAGTGACACTGTCCCTCACACACGCAGTGATACACACTGACACACACACACACAGTGATACACACTGACCCACACACACACACAGTGATACACACTGACACACACACACAGTGATACACACTGACACACACAGTGACACACACTGACCCACACACACTCAGTGATACACACTGAACCATACACACACACAGTGATGCACACTGACACACACACACTCACACACACAGTGATACACACTAACAGACACACACACAGTGATACACACTGACCCACACACACACAGTGATACACACCGACCCACACACACACACACACAGTGATGCACACTGACACACACACTCACACACACAGTGACACACACTGACACACACATCGACACTGACCCTCACACACACTGACACACACACACACACAGTGACACACACTGACACACACACACACTGACAAAAACACACAGTGATACACACTGACACACACTCACACACACAGTGACACACACTGACATGCACACACACAGTGAGACACACACACAGTGATACACACTGACACACACACACACAGTGAGACACACTGACACACACACACAGTGAGACACACTGACAAACACACAGTGATACACACTGACACACACTCACACACACAGTGACACACACTGATACACACACACAGTGATACACACTGACACACACTCACACACACAGTGATACACATTGACACACACACAGTGATACACATTGACACACACACAGTGATACACATTGACACATACACACACAGTGATACACACTGACACACACACAGTGATACACATTGACACATACACACAGTGATACACACTGACACACACACACACACAGTGATACACACTGACACACACGCACAGTGATACACACTGACACACACAGTGATACGCACTGACACACACACACAGTGATACACACTGACACACACACACAGTGATACACACTGACACACACACACAGTGACACACACTGACACACACAGTGATACACACTGACACACACACACAGACAGTGACACTGTCCCTCACACACGCAGTGATACACACTGACACACACACACACAGTGATACACACTGACCCACACACACACACAGTGATACACACTGACCCACACACACAGTGATACACACTGACACACACACACAGTGATACACACTGACACACACAGTGATACGCACTGACACACACACACACAGTGATACACACTGACACACACACACAGTGACACACACTGACACACACACAGCGATACACACTGACACACACACACACACACACACACAGTGACACTGTCCCTCACACACGCAGTGATACACACTGACACACACACACATAGTGATACACACTGACCCACACACACACACAGTGATACACACTGACACACACACACAGTGATACAAACTGACACACACAGTGACACACACTGACCCACACACACTCAGTGATACACACTGAACCATACACACACACAGTGATGCACACGACACACACACACTCACACACACAGTGATACACACTGAAACACACACACAGTGATACACACTGACACACACACACTCAGTGACACACACACAGTGACACACACTGACCCACACACACACAGTGATACACACTGACCCACACACACACACAGTGATGCACACTGACACACACACTCACACACACAGTGACACACACTGACACACACATCGACACTGACCCTCACACACACTGATACACACACACACACAGTGACACACACTGACACACACACACACTGACAAAAACACACAGTGATACACACTGACACACACTCACACACACAGTGACACACACTGACATGCACACACACAGTGAGACACACACACAGTGATACACACTGACACACACACACAGTGAGACACACTGACACACAGACACACAGTGAGACACACTGACACACACACACAGTGATACACACTGACACACACTCACACACACAGTGACACACACTGACACACACACACAGTGATACACACTGGCACACACTCACACACACAGTGACACACACTGACACACACACACAGTGATACACACTGACACACACACACACAGTGAGACACACTGACACACACACACAGTGAGACACACTGACACACACACACAGTGATACACACTGACACACACACACAGTGATACACACTGACACACACACAGTGACACACACTGATACACACACAGTGATACACACTGACACACACACAGTGACACACACTGATACACGCACACAGTGAGACACACTGACACACACACACGGTGATACACACTGACACACACACAGTGACACACACTGATACACGCACACAGTGAGACACACTGACACACATACAGTGACACACACTGATACACACACACAGTGATACACACTGACACACACACACAGTGATACACACTGACACACACACACAGTGACACACACTAATACACACACACAGTGATACACACTGACACTCACACACACAGTGACACACACTGACACACACTCACACACACAGTGACACACACTGACACACACACACAGTGATACACACTGACCCACACACACACAGTGACACACACTGACATGCACACACACAGTGAGACACACTGACACACACACACAGTGACACACACTGACACACACAGTGATACGCACTGGCACACACACACACAGTGATACACACTGACACAGACACAGTGATACACACTGACACACACACAGTGACACACACTGACCCACACACATAGTGATACACACTGACACACACACACACAGTGATACACACTGACACACACACACAGTGATACACACTGACACACACACAGTGACACACACTGACCCACACACACAGTGATACACACTGACACACACACACACACAGTGATACACACTGACACACACACACAGTGACACACACTGACACACACACAGTGATACACACTGACACACACACACACACACACACAGTGACACTGTCCCTCACACACGCAGTGATACACACTGACACACACACACAGTGATACACACTGACCCACACACACACACAGTGATACACATTGACACACACACACAGTGATACACATTGACACACACACACACACAGTGATACACACTGACACACACACACACACACAGTGATACACACTGACACACACACACAGTGATACACACTGACACACACAGTGATACGCACTGGCACACACACACACACACACACACAGTGATACACACTGACACACACACACACACCCAGTGACACACACAGTGATACACGCTGACACACACACACAGTGATACATACTGACACACACAGTGACACACACTGACCCACACACACAGTGATACACACTGACACACACACACACAGTGATACACACTGACACACAAACACACACACACACAGTGATACACATTGACACATACACACACACACATTGATACACACTGACACACACACACACAGTGATACACACTGACACACACACACACACACAGTGACACACACAGTGATACACACTGACACACACACACAGTGATACATACTGACACACACAGTGACACACACTGACCCACACACACACACACAGTGATACACACTGACCCACACACACACACACAGTGATGCACACTGACACACACACTCACACACAATGTTACACATACACATTGATACACACTGACACACACACACACACACACACACACAGTTACACTGTCGCTCACACACGCAGTGATACACATTGACACACAAACACACACACACACAGTGGTACACACTGACACACACAGTGACACGCACTGACACAGACACACACAGAGTGATACACACTGACCCACACACACACACACACAATGATGCACACTGACACACACACTCACACACAAAGTGACACACACACACACAGTGACACTGTCGCTCACACACGCAGTGATACACACTGACACCCACACACACACACACGCAGTGATACACACTGACACACACACACACACACTCACACAGTGATACACACTGACACACACAAACACGCCCAGTGATACACAATGACACACACAAACACAGTGATACACACTGACCCACACACACAGTGATACACACTGACACACACACACTCAGTGACACACAGTGACACACACACAGTGATACACACTGACACACACACTCAGTGACACACAGTGACACACACACAGTGATACACACTGACACACACACACACTCAGTGATACACACTGAACCATACACACACACAGTGATGCAAACTGACACACACAGTGATGCACACTGACACACACACTCACACACACAGTGATACACACTGACACACACACACAGTGATACACACTGACACACACACACAGTGACACACACCGACACACACACAGTGATACACACTGACACACACACACAGACAGTGACACTGTCCCTCACACACGCAGTGATACACACTGACACACACACACACAGTGATACACACTGACCCACACACACACACAGTGATACACACTGACCCACACACACAGTGATACACACTGACACACACACACAGTGATACACACTGACACACACAGTGATACGCACTGACACACACACACACAGTGATACACACTGACACACACACACAGTGACACACACTGACACACACACAGTGATACACACTGACACACACACACACACACACACACACAGTGACACTGTCCCTCACACACGCAGTGATACACACTGACACACACACACACAGTGATACACACTGACCCACACACACACACAGTGATACACACTGACACACACACACAGTGATACACACTGACACACACAGTGACACACACTGACCCACACACACTCAGTGATACACACTGAACCATACACACACACAGTGATGCACACGACACACACACACTCACACACAGAGTGATACACACTGACACACACACACAGTGATACACACTGACACACACACACACTCAGTGACACACACACAGTGACACACACTGACCCACACACACACAGTGATACACACTGACCCACACACACACAGTGATGCACACTGACACACACACTCACACACACAGTGACACACACTGACACACACATCGACACTGACCCTCACACACACTGATACACACACACACACAGTGACACACACTGACACACACACACACTGACAAAAACACACAGTGATACACACTGACACACACTCACACACACAGTGACACACACTGACATGCACACACACAGTGAGACACACACACAGTGATACACACTGACACACACACACAGTGAGACACACTGACACACACACACAGTGAGACACACTTTCACACACACAGTGATACACACTGACACACACTCACACACACAGTGACACACACTGACACACACACACAGTGATACACACTGACACACACTCACACACACAGTGACACACACTGACACACACACACAGTGATACACACTGACACACACACACACAGTGAGACACACTGACACACACACACAGTGAGACACACTGACACACACACACAGTGATACACACTGACACACACACACAGTGATACACACTGACACACACACAGTGACACACACTGATACACACACAGTGATACACACTGACACACATACTCAGTGACACACACACAGTGATACACACTGAGACACACACACACAGTGATACACACTGACACATACACACACAGTGATACACACTGACACACACACAGTGATACACACTGACACACACACACACAGTGATACACACTGACACACACACAGTGACACACACTGACCCACACACACACACACAGTGATACACACTGACACACACACACAGTGACACACACTGACACACACACAGTGATACACACTGACACACACACACACACACACAGTGACACTGTCCCTCACACACGCAGTGATACACTCTGACACACACACACACACTGTGATACACACTGACCCACACACACACACAGTGATACACACTGACACACACACACACAGTGACACACACTGACACACACAGTGATACGCACTGGCACACACACACACAGTGATATACACTGACACACACACAGTGATACACACTGACACACACACAGTGACACACACTGACCCACACACATAGTGATACACACTGACACACACACACAGTGATACACACTGACACACACACAGTGATACACACTGCCACACACACAGTGACACACACTGACCCACACACACAGTGATACACACTGACACACACACACACACAGTGATACACACTGACACACACACACAGTGACACACACTGACACACACACAGTGATACACACTGACACACACACACACACACACACACACACACACAGTGACACTGTCCCTCACACACGCAGTGATACACACTGACACACACACACAGTGATACACACTGGCCCACACACACACACAGTGATACACATTGACACACACACACACAGTGATACACATTGACACACACACACACACACAGTGATACACACTGACACACACACACACACACACAGTGATACACACTGACACACACACACAGTGATACACACTGACACACACTGTGATACGCACTGGCACACACACACACACACACAGTGATACACACTGACAAACACAGTGATACACATTGACACACACACAGTGATACACATTGACACATACACAAACACACAGTGATACTCACTGACACACACACACACACAGTGATACACACTGACACACACAGTGACACACACTGACACACACACACACACAGAGTGATACACACTGACCCACACACACACACATAGTGATGCACACTGACACACACACTCACACTCAAAGTTAAAGACACACATTGATACACACTGACACACACACACACACACAGTTACACTGTCGCTCACACACGCAGTGATACACACTGACACACACACACACAGTGACACGCACTGACACACACACACAGTGATACACACTGACCCACACACACACACACACAGTGATGCACACTGACACACACACTCACACACAAAGTGACACACACACATTGATACACACTGACACACACACACACACACACACAGTGACACTGTCGTTCACACACGCAGTGATACACACTGACACACACACACACACACGCAGTGATACACACTGACACACACACACACGCAGTGATACACACTGACACACACACACACACAGTGATACACACTGACACTCACACACACGCCCAGTGATACACAATGACACGCACACACACAGTGATACACACTGACCCACACACACAGTGATACACACTGACACACACACACAGTGATACACACTGACACACACACACTCAGTGACACACAGTGACACACACACAGTGATACACACTGACACACACAGTCAGTGACACACAGTGACACACACACAGTGATACACACTGACACACACACACTCAGTGATACACACTGAACCATACACACACACAGTGATGCACACTGACACACACAGTGATGCACACTGACACACACACTCACACACACAGTGATACACACTGACACACACACACTCAGTGACACACACACAGTGATACACACTGAGACACACACACACAGTGATACACACTGACACACACACACAGTGATACACACTGACACACACACACACACAGTGATACACACTGACACACACACAGTGACACACACTAACCCACACACACACACACACACAGTGATACACACTGACACACACACACACAGTGAGACACACTGACACACACACACAGTGAGACACACTGACACACACACACAGTGATACACACTGACACACACACACAGTGATACACACTGACACACACACAGTGACACACACTGATACACACACAGTGATACACACTGACACACATACTCAGTGACACACACACAGTGATACACACTGAGACACACACACAGTGATACACACTGACACATACACACACAGTGATACACACTGACACACACACAGTGATACACACTGACACACACACACACAGTGATACACACTGACACACACACAGTGACACACACTGACCCACACACACACACACAGTGATACACACTGACACACACACACAGTGACACACACTGACACACACACAGTGATACACACTGACACACACACACACACACACAGTGACACTGTCCCTCACACACGCAGTGATACACTCTGACACACACACACACAGTGATACACACTGACCCACACACACACACAGTGATACACACTGACACACACACACAGTGACACACACTGACACACACAGTGATACGCACTGGCACATACACACACAGTGATATACACTGACACACACACAGTGATACACACTGACACACACACAGTGACACACACTGACCCACACACATAGTGATACACACTGACACACACACACAGTGATACACACTGACACACACACAGTGATTACACAATGCCACACACACAGTGACACACACTGACCCACACACACAGTGATACACACTGACACACACACACACACACAGTGATACACACTGACACACACACACACAGTGACACACACTGACACACACACAGTGATACACACTGACACACACACACACACACACACACACACAGTGACACTGTCCCTCACACACGCAGTGATACACACTGACACACACACACAGTGATACACACTGGCCCACACACACACACAGTGATACACATTGACACACACACACACAGTGATACACATTGACACACACACACACACACAGTGATACACACTGACACACACACACAGTGATACACACTGACACACACAGTGATACGCACTGGCACACACACACACACACACAGTGATACACACTGACACACGCACAGTGATACACATTGACACACACACAGTGATACACATTGACACATACACAAACACACAGTGATACTCACTGACACACACACACACACACAGTGATACACACTGACACACACAGTGACACACACTGACCCACACACACACAGAGTGATACACACTGACCCACACACACACACATAGTGATGCACACTGACACACACACTCACACTCAAAGTTAAAGACACACATTGATACACACTGACACACACACACACACACAGTTACACTGTCGCTCACACACGCAGTGATACACACTGACACACACACACACAGTGACACGCACTGACACACACACACACACACAGTGATACACACTGACCCACACACACACACACACAGTGATGCACACTGACACACACACTCACACACAAAGTGACACACACACATTGATGCACACTGACACACACACACACACACACAGTGACACTGTCGTTCACACACGCAGTGATACACACTGACACACACACACACACACACACGCAGTGATACACACTGACACACACACACACGCAGTGATACACACTGACCCACACACACACACAGTGATACACACTGACACACACACACAGTGACACACACTGACACACACAGTGATACGCACTGGCACACACACACACAGTGATATACACTGACACACACACAGTGATACACACTGACACACACACAGTGACACACACTGACCCACACACATAGTGATACACACTGACACACACACACAGTGATACACACTGACACACACACAGTGATACACACTGCCACACACACAGTGACACACACTGACCCACACACACAGTGATACACACTGACACACACACACACACAGTGATACACACTGACACACACACACAGTGACACACACTGACACACACACAGTGATACACACTGACACACACACACACACACACACACACACACACAGTGACACTGTCCCTCACACACGCAGTGATACACACTGACACACACACACAGTGATACACACTGGCCCACACACACACACAGTGATACACATTGACACACACACACACAGTGATACACATTGACACACACACACACACACAGTGATACACACTGACACACACACACACACACACACAGTGATACACACTGACACACACACACAGTGATACACACTGACACACACTGTGATACGCACTGGCACACACACACACACACACAGTGATACACACTGACAAACACAGTGATACACATTGACACACACACAGTGATACACATTGACACATACACAAACACACAGTGATACTCACTGACACACACACACACACAGTGATACACACTGACACACACAGTGACACACACTGACACACACACACACACAGAGTGATACACACTGACCCACACACACACACATAGTGATGCACACTGACACACACACTCACACTCAAAGTTAAAGACACACATTGATACACACTGACACACACACACACACACAGTTACACTGTCGCTCACACACGCAGTGATACACACTGACACACACACACACAGTGACACGCACTGACACACACACACAGTGATACACACTGACCCACACACACACACACACACACAGTGATGCACACTGACACACACACTCACACACAAAGTGACACACACACATTGATACACACTGACACACACACACACACACACACAGTGACACTGTCGTTCACACACGCAGTGATACACACTGACACACACACACACACACGCAGTGATACACACTGACACACACACACACGCAGTGATACACACTGACACACACACACACACAGTGATACACACTGACACTCACACACACGCCCAGTGATACACAATGACACGCACACACACAGTGATACACACTGACCCACACACACAGTGATACACACTGACACACACACACAGTGATACACACTGACACACACACACTCAGTGACACACAGTGACACACACACAGTGATACACACTGACACACACAGTCAGTGACACACAGTGACACACACACAGTGATACACACTGACACACACACACTCAGTGATACACACTGAACCATACACACACACAGTGATGCACACTGACACACACAGTGATGCACACTGACACACACACTCACACACACAGTGATACACACTGACACACACACACTCAGTGACACACACACAGTGATACACACTGAGACACACACACACAGTGATACACACTGACACACACACACAGTGATACACACTGACACACACACACACACAGTGATACACACTGACACACACACAGTGACACACACTAACCCACACACACACACACACACAGTGATACACACTGACACACACACACACAGTGAGACACACTGACACACACACACAGTGAGACACACTGACACACACACACAGTGATACACACTGACACACACACACAGTGATACACACTGACACACACACAGTGACACACACTGATACACACACAGTGATACACACTGACACACATACTCAGTGACACACACACAGTGATACACACTGAGACACACACACAGTGATACACACTGACACATACACACACAGTGATACACACTGACACACACACAGTGATACACACTGACACTCACACACACAGTGATACACACTGACACACACACAGTGACACACACTGACCCACACACACACACACAGTGATACACACTGACACACACACACAGTGACACACACTGACACACACACAGTGATACACACTGACACACACACACACACACACAGTGACACTGTCCCTCACACACGCAGTGATACACTCTGACACACACACACACAGTGATACACACTGACCCACACACACACACAGTGATACACACTGACACACACACACAGTGACACACACTGACACACACAGTGATACGCACTGGCACATACACACACAGTGATATACACTGACACACACACAGTGATACACACTGACACACACACAGTGACACACACTGACCCACACACATAGTGATACACACTGACACACACACACAGTGATACACACTGACACACACACAGTGATTACACAATGCCACACACACAGTGACACACACTGACCCACACACACAGTGATACACACTGACACACACACACACACACAGTGATACACACTGACACACACACACACAGTGACACACACTGACACACACACAGTGATACACACTGACACACACACACACACACACACACACACAGTGACACTGTCCCTCACACACGCAGTGATACACACTGACACACACACACAGTGATACACACTGGCCCACACACACACACAGTGATACACATTGACACACACACACACAGTGATACACATTGACACACACACACACACACAGTGATACACACTGACACACACACACAGTGATACACACTGACACACACAGTGATACGCACTGGCACACACACACACACACACAGTGATACACACTGACACACGCACAGTGATACACATTGACACACACACAGTGATACACATTGACACATACACAAACACACAGTGATACTCACTGACACACACACACACACACAGTGATACACACTGACACACACAGTGACACACACTGACCCACACACACACAGAGTGATACACACTGACCCACACACACACACATAGTGATGCACACTGACACACACACTCACACTCAAAGTTAAAGACACACATTGATACACACTGACACACACACACACACACAGTTACACTGTCGCTCACACACGCAGTGATACACACTGACACACACACACACAGTGACACGCACTGACACACACACACACACACAGTGATACACACTGACCCACACACACACACACACAGTGATGCACACTGACACACACACTCACACACAAAGTGACACACACACATTGATGCACACTGACACACACACACACACACACAGTGACACTGTCGTTCACACACGCAGTGATACACACTGACACACACACACACACACACACGCAGTGATACACACTGACACACACACACACGCAGTGATACACACTGACACACACACACACACAGTGATACACACTGACACACACACACACGCCCAGTGATACACAATGACACGCACACACACACTGATACACACTGACCCACACACACAGTGATACACACTGACACACACACACACAGTGATACACACTGACACACACACACTCAGTGACACACAGTGACACACACACAGTGATACACACTGACACACACAGTCAGTGACACACAGTGACACACACACAGTGATACACACTGACACACACACACTCAGTGATACACACTGAACCATACACACACACAGTGATGCACACTGACACACACAGTGATGCACACTGACACACACACTCACACACACAGTGATACACACTGACACACACACACTCAGTGACACACACACAGTGATACACACTGAGACACACACACACAGTGACACACACTGACACACACACACAGTGATACACACTGACACACACACACACACAGTGATACACACTGACACACACACAGTGACACACACTAACCCACACACACACACACACACAGTGATACACACTGACACACACACAGTGAAACACACTGACCCACACACAGAGTGATACACACTGACACACACACTCAGTGATACACACTGACACACACACACACACACACACACACAGTGATACACACTGACACACACACACAGTGACACACACTGACACACACACAGTGATACACACTGACACACAAACACACACACACACACACACACACAGTGACACTGTCCCTCACACACGCAGTGATACACACTGACACACACACACACAGTGATACACACTGACACACACACACACACACACACAGTGATACACACTGAAACACACACACAGTGACACACACTGACACACACAGTGATACGCACTGGCACACACACACACAGTGATACACACTGACACACACACAGTGATACACACTGACACACACACTGTGACACACACTAACCCACACACACACACAGTGATACACACTGACACACACACAGTGAAACACACTGACCCACACACAGGGTGATAAAAAACTGACACACACACACACACACAGCGATACACACTGACACACACACACACACACAGCGATACACACTGACACACACACACACACAGTGATACACACTGACACACACACACACAGTGATACACACTGACACACACACAGTGACACACACTGACCCACACACACAGTGATACACACTGACACACACACACACACACACACACACACACAGTGATACACACTGACACACACTCACAGTGACACACACTGACACACACACAGTGATACACACTGACACACACACACACACACACACACACAGTGACACTGTCCCTCACACACGCAGTGATACACACTGACACACACACACAGTGATACACACTGACCCACACGCACACACACAGTGATACACACTGACACACACAAACAGTGATACACACTGTCACACACACTGATACGCACTGGCACACACACACACACACACACACAGTGATACACATTGACACACACACAGTGATACACATTGACACACACACAGTGATACACATTGACACATACACACACAGTGATACACACTGACACACACACAGTGATACACATTGACACATACACACATACACACAGTGATACACACTGACACACACACACACACAGTGACACACACTGACACACACGCACAGTGATACGCACTGACACACACACACACAGTGATACACACTGACACACACACACAGTGATACACACTGACACACACACACAGTGACACACAGTGACACACACACAGTGATACACACTGACACACACACACACAGACAGTGACACTGTCCCTCACACACGCAGTGATACACACTGACACACACACAGTGATACACACTGACCCACACACACACACAGTGATACACACTGACCCACACACACAGTGATACACACTGACACACACACACAGTGATACACACTGACACGCACAGTGATACGCACTGACACACACACACACACACAGTGATACACACTGACACACACACACAGTGACACACACTGACACACACACAGTGATACACACTGACACACACACACACAGTGACACTGTCCCTCACACACGCAGTGATACACACTGACACACACACACACAGTGATACACACTGACCCACACACACACACAGTGATACACACTGACACACACACACAGTGATACACACTGACACACACAGTGACACACACTGACCCACACACACTCAGTGATACACACTGAACCATACACACACACAGTGATGCACACTGACACACACACACTCACACACACAGTGATACACACTAACAGACACACACACAGTGATACACACTGACCCACACACACACAGTGATACACACCGACCCACACACACACACACACAGTGATGCACACTGACACACACACTCACACACACAGTGACACACACTGACACACACATCGACACTGACCCTCACACACACTGACACACACACACACACAGTGACACACACTGACACACACACACACTGACAAAAACACACAGTGATACACACTGACACACACTCACACACACAGTGACACACACTGACATGCACACACACAGTGAGACACACACACAGTGATACACACTGACACACACACACAGTGAGACACACTGACACACACACACAGTGAGACACACTGACAAACACACACAGTGATACACACTGACACACACTCACACACACAGTGACACACACTGATACACACACACAGTGATACACACTGACACACACTCACACACACAGTGATACACATTGACACACACACAGTGATACACATTGACACACACACAGTGATACACATTGACACATACACACACATTGATACACACTGACACACACACAGTGATACACATTGACACATACACACAGTGATACACACTGACACACACACACACACAGTGATACACACTGACACACACGCACAGTGATACACACTGACACACACAGTGATACGCACTGACACACACACACACACAGTGATACACACTGACACACACACACAGTGATACACACTGACACACACACACAGTGACACACACTGACACACACACAGTGATACACACTGACACACACACACAGACAGTGACACTGTCCCTCACACACGCAGTGATACACACTGACACACACACACACAGTGATACACACTGACCCACACACACACACAGTGATACACACTGACCCACACACACAGTGATACACACTGACACACACACACAGTGATACACACTGACACACACAGTGATACGCACTGACACACACACACACAGTGATACACACTGACACACACACACAGTGACACACACTGACACACACACAGTGATACACACTGACACACACACACACACACACACAGTGACACTGTCCCTCACACACGCAGTGATACACACTGACACACACACACACAGTGATACACACTGACCCACACACACACACAGTGATACACACTGACACACACACACAGTGATACACACTGACACACACAGTGACACACACTGACCCACACACACTCAGTGATACACACTGAACCATACACACACACAGTGATGCACACGACACACACACACTCACACACAGAGTGATACACACTGACACACACACACAGTGATACACACTGACACACACACACTCAGTGACACACACACAGTGACACACACTGACCCACACACACACAGTGATACACACTGACCCACACACACACAGTGATGCACACTGACACACACACTCACACACACAGTGACACACACTGACACACACATCGACACTGACCCTCACACACACTGATACACACACACACACAGTGACACACACTGACACACACACACACTGACAAAAACACACAGTGATACACACTGACACACACTCACACACACAGTGACACACACTGACATGCACACACACAGTGAGACACACACACAGTGATACACACTGACACACACACACAGTGAGACACACTGACACACACACACAGTGAGACACACTTTCACACACACACAGTGATACACACTGACACACACTCACACACACAGTGACACACGCTGACACACACACACAGTGATACACACTGACACACACTCACACACACAGTGACACACACTGACACACACACACAGTGATACACACTGACACACACACACACAGTGAGACACACTGACACACACACACAGTGATACACACTGACACACACACACAGTGATACACACTGACACACACACAGTGACACACACTGATACACACACAGTGATACACACTGACACACATACTCAGTGACACACACACAGTGATACACACTGAGACACACACACACAGTGATACACACTGACACATACACACACAGTGATACACACTGACACACACACAGTGATACACCCTGACACACACACACACAGTGATACACACTGACACACACACAGTGACACACACTGACCCACACACACACACACAGTGATACACACTGACACACACACACAGTGACACACACTGACACACACACAGTGATACACACTGACACACACACACACACACACAGTGACACTGTCCCTCACACACGCAGTGATACACTCTGACACACACACACACAGTGATACACACTGACCCACACACACACACAGTGATACACACTGACACACACACACAGTGACACACACTGACACACACAGTGATACGCACTGGCACACACACACACAGTGATATACACTGACACACACACAGTGATACACACTGACACACACACAGTGACACACACTGACCCACACACATAGTGATACACACTGACACACACACACAGTGATACACACTGACACACACACAGTGATACACACTGCCACACACACAGTGACACACACTGACCCACACACACAGTGATACACACTGACACACACACACACACACAGTGATACACACTGACACACACACACAGTGACACACACTGACACACACACAGTGATACACACTGACACACACACACACACACACACAGTGACACTGTCCCTCACACACGCAGTGATACAGACTGACACACACACACAGTGATACACACTGGCCCACACACACACACAGTGATACACATTGACACACACACACACAGTGATACACATTGACACACACACACACACACAGTGATACACACTGACACACACACACACACACACACAGTGATACACACTGACACACACACACAGTGATACACACTGACACACACAGTGATACGCACTGGCACACACACACACACACACAGTGATACACACTGACAAACACAGTGATACACATTGACACACACACAGTGATACACATTGACACATACACAAACACACAGTGATACTCACTGACACACACACACACACAGTGATACACACTGACACACACAGTGATACACACTGACCCACACACACACACAGAGTGATACACACTGACCCACACACACACACATAGTGATGCACACTGACACACACACTCACACTCAAAGTTAAAGACACACATTGATACACACTGACACACACACACACACACAGTTACACTGTCGCTCACACACGCAGTGATACACACTGACACACACACACACAGTGACACGCACTGACACACACACACACACACAGTGATACACACTGACCCACACACACACACACACAGTGATGCACACTGACACACACACTCACACACCAAGTGACACACACACATTGATACACACTGACACACACACACACACACAGTGACACTGTCGTTCACACACGCAGTGATACACACTGACACACACACACACACACACACACGCAGTGATACACACTGACACACACACACACGCAGTGATACACACTGACACACACACACACACAGTGATACACACTGACACTCACACACACGCCCAGTGATACACAATGACACGCACACACACAGTGATACACACTGACCCACACACACAGTGATACACACTGACACACACACACAGTGATACACACTGACACACACACACTCAGTGACACACAGTGACACACACACAGTGATACACACTGACACACACAGTCAGTGACACACAGTGACACACACACAGTGATACACACTGACACACACACACTCAGTGATACACACTGAACCATACACACACACAGTGATGCACACTGACACACACAGTGATGCACACTGACACACACACTCACACACACAGTGATACACACTGACACACACACACTCAGTGACACACACACAGTGATACACACTGAGACACACACACACAGTGATACACACTGACACACACACACAGTGATACACACTGACACACACACACACACAGTGATACACACTGACACACACACAGTGACACACACTAACCCACACACACACACACACACACAGTGATACACACTGACACACACACACACAGTGAGACACACTGACACACACACACAGTGAGACACACTGACACACACACACAGTGATACACACTGACACACACACACAGTGATACACACTGACACACACACAGTGACACACACTGATACACACACAGTGATACACACTGACACACATACTCAGTGACACACACACAGTGATACACACTGAGACACACACACACACAGTGATACACACTGACACATACACACACAGTGATACACACTGACACACACACAGTGATACACACTGACACACACACACACAGTGATACACACTGACACACACACAGTGACACACACTGACCCACACACACACACACAGTGATACACACTGACACACACACACAGTGACACACACTGACACACACACAGTGATACACACTGACACACACACACACACACACAGTGACACTGTCCCTCACACACGCAGTGATACACTCTGACACACACACACAGTGATACACACTGACCCACACACACACACAGTGATACACACTGACACACACACACAGTGACACACACTGACACACGCAGTGATACGCACTGGCACACACACACACAGTGATATACACTGACACACACACAGTGATACACACTGACACACACACAGTGACACACACTGACCCACACACATAGTGATACACACTGACACACACACACAGTGATACACACTGACACACACACAGTGATACACACTGCCACACACACAGTGACACACACTGACCCACACACACAGTGATACACACTGACACACACACACACACACAGTGATACACACTGACACACACACACAGTGACACACACTGACACACACACAGTGATACACACTGACACACACACACACACAGTGACACTGTCCCTCACACACGCAGTGATACACACTGACACACACACACAGTGATACACACTGGCCCACACACACACACAGTGATACACATTGACACACACACACACAGTGATACACATTGACACACACACACACACACAGTGATACACACTGACACACACACACAGTGATACACACTGACACACACAGTGATACGCACTGGCACACACACACACACACACAGTGATACACACTGACACACACACAGTGATACACATTGACACACACACAGTGATACACATTGACACATACACAAACACACAGTGATACTCACTGACACACACACACACAGTGATACACACTGACACACACAGTGACACACACTGACCCACACACACACACAGAGTGATACACACTGACCCACACACACACACATAGTGATGCACACTGACACACACACTCACACTCAAAGTTAAAGACACACATTGATACACACTGACACACACACACACACACAGTTACACTGTCGCTCACACACGCAGTGATACACACTGACACACACACACACAGTGACACGCACTGACACACACACACACACACAGTGATACACACTGACCCACACACACACACACACAGTGATGCACACTGACACACACACTCACACACAAAGTGACACACACACATTGATACACACTGACACACACACACACACACACAGTGACACTGTCGTTCACACACGCAGTGATACACACTGACACACACACACACACACACACGCAGTGATACACACTGACACACACACACACGCAGTGATACACACTGACACACACACACACACAGTGATACACACTGACACTCACACACACGCCCAGTGATACACAATGACACGCACACACACAGTGATACACACTGACCCACACACACAGTGATACACACTGACACACACACACACAGTGATACACACTGACACACACACACTCAGTGACACACAGTGACACACACACAGTGATACACACTGACACACACACACTCAGTGATACACACTGAACCATACACACACACAGTGATGCACACTGACACACACAGTGATGCACACTGACACACACACTCACACACACAGTGATACACACTGACACACACACACTCAGTGACACACACACAGTGATACACACTGAGACACACACACACAGTGACACACACTGACACACACACACAGTGATACACACTGACACACACACACACACAGTGATACACACTGACACACACACAGTGACACACACTAACCCACACACACACACACACACAGTGATACACACTGACACACACACAGTGAAACACACTGACCCACACACAGAGTGATACACACTGACACACACACTCAGTGATACACACTGACACACACACACACACACACACAGTGATACACACTGACACACACACACAGTGACACACACTGACACACACACAGTGATACACACTGACACACAAACACACACACACACACACACACACAGTGACACTGTCCCTCACACACGCAGTGATACACACTGACACACACACACACAGTGATACACACTGACACACACACACACACACACACAGTGATACACACTGAAACACACACACAGTGACACACACTGACACACACAGTGATACGCACTGGCACACACACACACAGTGATACACACTGACACACACACACAGTGATACACACTGACACACACTCACACACACAGTGACACACACTGACACACACACACAGTGATACACACTGACACACACTCACACACACAGTGACACACACTGACACACACACACAGTGATAGACACTGACACACACACACACAGTGAGACACACTGACACACACACACAGTGATACACACTGACACACACACACAGTGATACACACTGACACACACACAGTGACACACACTGATACACACACAGTGATACACACTGACACACATACTCAGTGACACACACACAGTGATACACACTGAGACACACACACACAGTGATACACACTGACACATACACACACAGTGATACACACTGACACACACACAGTGATACACCCTGACACACACACACACAGTGATACACACTGACACACACACAGTGACACACACTGACCCACACACACACACACAGTGATACACACTGACACACACACACAGTGACACACACTGACACACACACAGTGATACACACTGACACACACACACACACACACAGTGACACTGTCCCTCACACACGCAGTGATACACTCTGACACACACACACACAGTGATACACACTGACCCACACACACACACAGTGATACACACTGACACACACACACAGTGACACACACTGACACACACAGTGATACGCACTGGCACACACACACACAGTGATATACACTGACACACACACAGTGATACACACTGACACACACACAGTGACACACACTGACCCACACACATAGTGATACACACTGACACACACACACAGTGATACACACTGACACACACACAGTGATACACACTGCCACACACACAGTGACACACACTGACCCACACACACAGTGATACACACTGACACACACACACACACAGTGATACACACTGACACACACACACAGTGACACACACTGACACACACACAGTGATACACACTGACACACACACACACACACACACACACACACAGTGACACTGTCCCTCACACACGCAGTGATACAGACTGACACACACACACAGTGATACACACTGGCCCACACACACACACAGTGATACACATTGACACACACACACACAGTGATACACATTGACACACACACACACACACAGTGATACACACTGACACACACACACACACACACACAGTGATACACACTGACACACACACACAGTGATACACACTGACACACACAGTGATACGCACTGGCACACACACACACACACACAGTGATACACACTGACAAACACAGTGATACACATTGACACACACACAGTGATACACATTGACACATACACAAACACACAGTGATACTCACTGACACACACACACACACAGTGATACACACTGACACACACAGTGACACACACTGACCCACACACACACACAGAGTGATACACACTGACCCACACACACACACATAGTGATGCACACTGACACACACACTCACACTCAAAGTTAAAGACACACATTGATACACACTGACACACACACACACACACACAGTTACACTGTCGCTCACACACGCAGTGATACACACTGACACACACACACACAGTGACACGCACTGACACACACACACAGTGATACACACTGACCCACCCACACACACACACAGTGATGCACACTGACACACACACTCACACACCAAGTGACACACACACATTGATACACACTGACACACACACACACACACAGTGACACTGTCGTTCACACACGCAGTGATACACACTGACACACACACACACACACACACGCAGTGATACACACTGACACACACACACACGCAGTGATACACACTGACACACACACACACACAGTGATACACACTGACACTCACACACACGCCCAGTGATACACAATGACACGCACACACACAGTGATACACACTGACCCACACACACAGTGATACACACTGACACACACACACAGTGATACACACTGACACACACACACTCAGTGACACACAGTGACACACACACAGTGATACACACTGACACACACAGTCAGTGACACACAGTGACACACACACAGTGATACACACTGACACACACACACTCAGTGATACACACTGAACCATACACACACACAGTGATGCACACTGACACACACAGTGATGCACACTGACACACACACTCACACACACAGTGATACACACTGACACACACACACTCAGTGACACACACACAGTGATACACACTGAGACACACACACACAGTGATACACACTGACACACACACACAGTGATACACACTGACACACACACACACACAGTGATACACACTGACACACACACAGTGACACACACTAACCCACACACACACACACACACAGTGATACACACTGACACACACACACACAGTGAGACACACTGACACACACACACAGTGAGACACACTGACACACACACACAGTGATACACACTGACACACACACACAGTGATACACACTGACACACACACAGTGACACACACTGATACACACACAGTGATACACACTGACACACATACTCAGTGACACACACACAGTGATACACACTGAGACACACACACACAGTGATACACACTGACACATACACACACAGTGATACACACTGACACACACACAGTGATACACACTGACACACACACACACAGTGATACACACTGACACACACACAGTGACACACACTGACCCACACACACACACACAGTGATACACACTGACACACACACACAGTGACACACACTGACACACACACAGTGATACACACTGACACACACACACACACAGTGACACTGTCCCTCACACACGCAGTGATACACTCTGACACACACACACACAGTGATACACACTGACCCACACACACACACAGTGATACACACTGACACACACACACAGTGACACACACTGACACACGCAGTGATACGCACTGGCACACACACACACAGTGATATACACTGACACACACACAGTGATACACACTGACACACACACAGTGACACACACTGACCCACACACATAGTGATACACACTGACACACACACACAGTGATACACACTGACACACACACAGTGATACACACTGCCACACACACAGTGACACACACTGACCCACACACACAGTGATACACACTGACACACACACACACACACAGTGATACACACTGACACACACACACAGTGACACACACTGACACACACACAGTGATACACACTGACACACACACACACACACACACACACACAGTGACACTGTCCCTCACACACGCAGTGATACACACTGACACACACACACAGTGATACACACTGGCCCACACACACACACAGTGATACACATTGACACACACACACACAGTGATACACATTGACACACACACACACACACAGTGATACACACTGACACACACACACAGTGATACACACTGACACACACAGTGATACGCACTGGCACACACACACACACACACAGTGATACACACTGACACACACACAGTGATACACATTGACACACACACAGTGATACACATTGACACATACACAAACACACAGTGATACTCACTGACACACACACACACAGTGATACACACTGACACACACAGTGACACACACTGACCCACACACACACACAGAGTGATACACACTGACCCACACACACACACATAGTGATGCACACTGACACACACACTCACACTCAAAGTTAAAGACACACATTGATACACACTGACACACACACACACACACAGTTACACTGTCGCTCACACACGCAGTGATACACACTGACACACACACACACAGTGACACGCACTGACACACACACACACACACAGTGATACACACTGACCCACACACACACACACACAGTGATGCACACTGACACACACACTCACACACAAAGTGACACACACACATTGATACACACTGACACACACACACACACACACAGTGACACTGTCGTTCACACACGCAGTGATACACACTGACACACACACACACACACACACGCAGTGATACACACTGACACACACACACACGCAGTGATACACACTGACACACACACACACACAGTGATACACACTGACACTCACACACACGCCCAGTGATACACAATGACACGCACACACACAGTGATACACACTGACCCACACACACAGTGATACACACTGACACACACACACACAGTGATACACACTGACACACACACACTCAGTGACACACAGTGACACACACACAGTGATACACACTGACACACACAGTCAGTGACACACAGTGACACACACACAGTGATACACACTGACACACACACACTCAGTGATACACACTGAACCATACACACACACAGTGATGCACACTGACACACACAGTGATGCACACTGACACACACACTCACACACACAGTGATACACACTGACACACACACACTCAGTGACACACACACAGTGATACACACTGAGACACACACACACAGTGACACACACTGACACACACACACAGTGATACACACTGACACACACACACACACAGTGATACACACTGACACACACACAGTGACACACACTAACCCACACACACACACACACACAGTGATACACACTGACACACACACAGTGAAACACACTGACCCACACACAGAGTGATACACACTGACACACACACTCAGTGATACACACTGACACACACACACACACACACACACAGTGATACACACTGACACACACACACAGTGACACACACTGACACACACACAGTGATACACACTGACACACAAACACACACACACACACACACAGTGACACTGTCCCTCACACACGCAGTGATACACACTGACACACACACACACAGTGATACACACTGACACACACACACACACACACACACAGTGATACACACTGAAACACACACACAGTGACACACACTGACACACACAGTGATACGCACTGGCACACACACACACAGTGATACACACTGACACACACACAGTGATACACACTGACACACACACTGTGACACACACTAACCCACACACACACACACACAGTGATACACACTGACACACACACAGTGAAACACACTGACCCACACACAGGGTGATACACACTGACACACACACACACACACAGCGATACACACTGACACACACACACACACACAGCGATACACACTGACACACACACACACACAGTGATACACACTGACACACACACACACAGTGATACACACTGACACACACACAGTGACACACACTGACCCACACACACAGTGATACACACTGACACACACACACACACACACACACACACAGTGATACACACTGACACACACACACAGTGACACACACTGACACACACACAGTGATACACTCTGACACACACACACACACACACACACAGTGACACTGTCCCTCACACACGCAGTGATACACACTGACACACACACACAGTGATACACACTGACCCACACGCACACACACAGTGATACACACTGACACACACAAACAGTGATACACACTGTCACACACACTGATACGCACTGGCACACACACACACACACACACACAGTGATACACATTGACACACACACAGTGATACACATTGACACACACACAGTGATACACATTGACACATACACACACAGTGATACACACTGACACACACACAGTGATACACATTGACACATACACACATACACACAGTGATACACACTGACACACACACACACACAGTGACACACACTGACACACACGCACAGTGATACGCACTGACACACACACACACAGTGATACACACTGACACACACACACAGTGATACACACTGACACACACACACAGTGACACACACTGACACACACACAGTGATACACACTGACACACACACACACAGACAGTGACACTGTCCCTCACACACGCAGTGATACACACTGACACACACACAGTGATACACACTGACCCACACACACACACAGTGATACACACTGACCCACACACACAGTGATACACACTGACACACACACACAGTGATACACACTGACACGCACAGTGATACGCACTGACACACACACACACACACACAGTGATACACACTGACACACACACACAGTGACACACACTGACACACACACAGTGATACACACTGACACACACACACACAGTGACACTGTCCCTCACACACGCAGTGATACACACTGACACACACACACACAGTGATACACACTGACCCACACACACACACAGTGATACACACTGACACACACACACAGTGATACACACTGACACACACAGTGACACACACTGACCCACACACACTCAGTGATACACACTGAACCATACACACACACAGTGATGCACACTGACACACACACACTCACACACACAGTGATACACACTAACAGACACACACACAGTGATACACACTGACCCACACACACACAGTGATACACACCGACCCACACACACACACACACAGTGATGCACACTGACACACACACTCACACACACAGTGACACACACTGACACACACATCGACACTGACCCTCACACACACTGACACACACACACACAGTGACACACACTGACACACACACACACTGACAAAAACACACAGTGATACACACTGACACACACTCACACACACAGTGACACACACTGACATGCACACACACAGTGAGACACACACACAGTGATACACACTGACACACACACACAGTGAGACACACTGACACACACACACAGTGAGACACACTGACAAACACACACAGTGATACACACTGACACACACTCACACACACAGTGACACACACTGATTCACACACACAGTGATACAC